>NW_011499997.1:38688-81512 GCF_000495115.2 Populus euphratica | reverse complement strand
CTGACGAGGTACAAGATGCTTTGTTTCTTCACTGTACTCCACACCATGAAATGATGCAAAACTATATTGCTGGATATCACAATGTAGTCTATTTGGTCGATGGACAACTATTGGATATTGTGGGGATAAGAGATGTACAAATCAAGAAAATAAATGGATTTATATGGAACTTGCAAAATATAAGGCATGTTCCTAGACTAAAGAAGAAGCTGATCTCAATCGAACAACTTGATGATAGTGGTCAATCAATCCTTTTTTCTTGAGGAATGTGAAAGGTATTAAAGGGAGCAATGGTTTTGGCTCGTGGAAAGAAAATCAGCACCCTGTATATGACCACAAGATCATCAGATATAATTGCCTCTACTGAAGTAGCAAATCAGGCACAGTTATGGCACTGTAGACTTAGCCATATGAGTTAAAAGGGGATAAAGATACTTCAATCAAAGGGAAAGCTGTTAGAGTTAAAAAATATTGATCTAGACATTTGTGAAAGCTGTGTTCTTAGAAAATAGAAGAAGCTCAGTTTCTTAAAGGTTGGTAGGACCTTAAGACCAAGAAAGCTAGAATTGGTGCACATAGATTTATGAGGACCAGCTCCAGTAGCATCTTTTGGAGGCTCTCAGTATTATGTGACTTTCATTGATGACTTTAGCAGGAAGGTATGGATTTACATCTAAAAAATAAATCTGATGTGTTTGAAACATTCAAGAAATGAAAGGCTATGGTTGAGACTGAATCAAGTCTGAAGTTGAAATGCTTACGATCTGATAATGGAGGAGAATACAGTGATGAAGGTTTTAAGGGGTATTGCGTTGTCAATAGTATTAGAATGGAAAAGACAGTTCCAGACACACCACAACAGAATGACATTGCTGAACGGATGAACAGGACCATCAATGAACGAGCTAGAAGCATGAGGTTGCATTCTAGGTTACCTTAAACATTTTAGGCTGATGCAGTTCATACTGTAGTTTATTTGATCAACTATGAACCATCAATTCCTTTGGAGTTTAGACTACCCAAGGAAGTATGGAGCATGAACCATCAATTCCTTTAGAGTTTAGACTACCCAAGGAAGTATGGAGAGGAAAAGAAGTACAACTCTCTCATTTAAAAGTCTTTGGGTGTGTCTCTTATATATATATTTAGATTCTGATGCTCGCAACAAGCTAGATGCCAAATCCAAGAAATGTTTCTTCATCAGCTATGGAGATAAAGAATTTGGATTTAGGTTCTGGATGATCAGATTAGGAAGATTATCAGAAGTAGGAACGTGATCTTCAACGAGAAATTTTTGTACAAAGACAAATCAAATACAGAAACAGAGATGGCTGATTCAGATACAAGTCCACAAAATCTGAATTCATAAGATTAGAAGGGCTTCCCGATGTTACCACTCAAGAGTCCTTACAAGAAAATTCAAACACATCCATACCCGCTACTACACAAGAAAATGCAGAGCCAAGTGAATCAGTTGTTCGCAGGTCTTCAAGGACTATAAAGACTCCACAACGGTTCACACTTCTACTGAATTATATTTGGCTGACAGATGGTGGTGAACCATTAACTTATGAAGAATCCTTACAAGACGGAAACTCGAGCAAGTAGGAGTTAGCTATGAAGCACGAGATGGAGTCGTTGTTGAAAAACAAGACTTAGGAGCTAACCACACTACCTGAAGGAAAGAAGGCTTTGCAAAATAAATCGGTTTACAGAATAAAAACTAAGCATGATAGAAGCAAACGGTTCAAGGAAAGACTTGTTGTAAAAGGGTTTAAACAAAAGAAAGGGATTGACTACTCTGAGATATTTTCTCTAGTTGTGAAGCTTACAACAATCAGAGTTGTTCTGGGGATAGTAGCTACAGAAAATTTACATCTTGAACAATTAGATGTGAAAACAACATTTCTTCATGGTGAATGGGAGGAAGACATTTACATGCACCAACCAAAGGGGTTTGCAATACAAGGAAAGGAGAATCAAATTTGTAAGCTAAAGAAAAACCTATATGGTTTGAAACAAGCTCCAAGACAGTGGTACAAGAAGTTTGACAACTTCATGTGTAGTTTGGGATACACAAAATGCCAGGCTGATCATTGTTGCTATGTCAAACATTTTGACAACTCCTATATCATTCTACTGTTATATATGGATGATATGTTGATTGCAGGATCCAGCATGGAAGAGATTGATAAGCTAAAATAATAGTTGTCAAAACAGTTTGAAATGAATGATCTAGGAGCTGCTAAACAAATACTTGGGATGAGAATCATTAGAGATAAAGATAAAGGCATACTAAAGCTCTTACAGACAGAGTATCTTAAGAAGGTTCTTAGCAGGTTTAGTATGGATAATACTAAACTAGTAAGTACACCTCTGGGAAATCATTTCAAGCTTAGTAGAGACTAGTCACTAAAAACTGAGCTAGAATGTGGATATATGGATAAGATTCCATACGCCTCAGCTATCGGCTCTTTGATGTATGCTATGGTCTGTACCAGACCAGACATTGCCTATGTAGTGGGAGTTGTAAGTCGATATATGAGCAATCCTGGAAAGCAGCATTGGGAGGTAGTGAAATGGATCATGAGGTACTTGAAAGGTTTATCGAAGACACGTCTTACTTTTCACAGCTGGTGGTTTAAAACTTGAAGGTTTTGTAGATGTCACATCTAGTAGGAGATGTTGATAGCAGAAAGAGTACTACAGGTTATATATACACTCTAGGAGGCACTGCTGTTTCTTGGAGTTCTACCTTGCAAAAGATAGTTGCTCTTTCAACGACAGAAGCTGAATATGTTGCAGTGTCAGAGTCAGCAAAAGAGATAGTATGGCTACAGAGTTTCCTGCAAGAATTGGGCAAGATGCATGGAAAGGGTACTTTGTATTTGTATAGCGACAGTCAGAATGCAATCTTCCTTGCCAAGAATCTAGCATTTCACTCCAGGACTAAGCACATTCAGATCAAATATCACTTCATCCGACAATTACTAGACGATGAGTAATTGTTGCTAGAAAAGATCTGTGTAAGCAAGAATCCAACTGACATATTAACCAAAGGATAAACTGAAGTTGTGTAAAGCTTCAGTTGGTCTAAAAAATTAAAAGACAGATCTAGCGTCATTTGTGTCCAAGTGGGAGATTGTTATAAATGGGCACAAACATGGTTGTTGGCAACCATGTGGCTGCATGGGAAAAGTCAAGAATGGTTACCTAAGATTGAAAAATGGTAGCTACCATAATTTACTAAATGGAGAGGATTGTCTCCTATTTCAGCTATAAATAGAGGATGTCATTGAGAGCGAAGTAAGTAGAACTAGAGTGAAAACACAAAGAAAAACATAGAGAGAGAGCTAAAGAAGAGTTGAGTTGAGTAGAGAAGAATTTTCTCCTCCTCCTTGTTTTGTTATTTGTATTGTTTCTAAGCTTGATTAATACAAACCAGGAGCTCCGTGGAGTAGGCAAGTTGCCGAACCATATAAATTGATATGTGTTTGAATGCTTGAATGTCCTAACAATTTGACGGGTTACACGTTAACATCATTGGATGAGATTTTTTAGTTCCACATGAAAGAGTGATAGTCATAATAATTAAGTGATTCATCAGTGCTTAATGTTAAGAAATCTTAAATGTGGTTTAAGTAATCTGTATAAAAATGAATAATTTTCATCATATCTCATGCCAATGTGGTGTAGTTATGGTGGAATTATAAGACATGTTGTCATTGTTCTAGTTAATGCTTAGTTTCTTCCTCTTTATCATTTCATTTTTGTTTATATGTTCCAGTTTTGATCTTTTATTACATCATAACATGAGCACAAATGGTCACGGGATAACTTTTTGGAAATGAATTTTTTTTAACCATTGGATTTTCAAGAAATATCACTTAGGATTGGCTGAATATCAAGTCTATTTTAGTTTCTATCGGTAATTTTTTTTTTAATTTATTATTTTTTTCCATGATTGAATATTGTTATTCCATTGATTTAATTTAAAAAACCATTTTGTTGTAATCAAAAGAAATTTTGTTGTAATCCTTGTCTACCATCTCTGTAGCTAACTATCCAAAATATCTCACAACTTAGTTTAACAATTAGATTCCCCTTGTTTGTAATTAGTTTTGAGTTGGTTGTTAATATATGTGTGGAAGGTCCCTAAAAAGATCATTCCTAGAACATTTATTGATCGGTAGATGACAACCCACTCTTATTTTAAAAGTAGCTTCAGTGGTCCACCAACAATAGACAAGTTCAAGACAAGAACCTTTGAGCGATTCCTTATGCCAAGGTTACAAAAACATTTTGCCAACCTTTTATGTCTACATTGTTCCATCTGCCAGTGGCTGCTCATTTTTGAGACCTGATGCGGATAAGAATATGATCTACCATGGAAGGCACTCTATCCTTCAAAATTTCAAGAGTCGGCGGGAGCACACCAAATACCACCCAACATGAGTTGCTTTTCTAGTTGCTGAACCTTACCTTCGATTAAGTCATTTCTAAGATAAGGAGGCTATTAAACAAATAATACAACTTTTTCAAAGCCCCCCATCAACATTTTTGGACTCCCTAGCATTGTCGTTAATCGTCACTTCCCAATTTAGGGATTTTCTCTTGATTCCTTTTAGAAGCTTAAGTGCAAATATATTATCAGATAGGCTTCCTCCATAAATCCCCGTACTAAAATTTCATAAAAAATATGAAAAATATTCAAGAAATTTAAATAGGTATTAATTAAACACAATGATGGTAAACCCCTTAGTTAAACAATGCATGAATTTTTATCAAAAAGTGATATATCATGATTAAAGAAAAAAAATAAAATAAATATACATGTATTTTTTAGAGGAGAAATTTTATTGAAATACTATGACAGAATATAGATAAAATTGGTGAAATTACGACGCAAGTTGTACTAGTAGTTGAGAGGTTTATTTAAAATAACCAAGAAAGCTTTGCTAGTAGAAAAACTTTAAATTTAGGAAAAAGAAAGCTTTTTTCTTTTCATTTTTTTTAAAACAAAGATTTTAGGTTATCATAAGAGTAATTATTAGAGGATATACATTAAAATTAAATTTGAGAGAGATTAAAGTTAGATAAAGTGATATGTGATAAGATTGAATTAAAAAAATAAATATTTAACGATTAGAATGAAAAATTTATTTATTTGTTGAGAAATTGAGGTTAAGGTTATGGATTTTACTTAGTCATGAATTTTTACTTAGTTGTTATAAGATCAAGATTAAGATTATAAATTGTCATTAGTTAGCCTTAAGAAGGTTGGCTAAAGTGATTATCATATGATTATTTGATAAAAAGTCCTATAAACATGATTATGCTGAAGTTATGCTGAAGTTATATAGTAATTTATTTTAAATAAAAAATCAAATGAAGGATTTTCAAAAATATATATATGAGAAATTGTAAGGTAGTTGTTGACGAGTCTCTCTAGATGGTGTTTTTAGTCTTTAAGGATTTTGAATTATAAAAACCTCATTATGTTTTGTTTTTAACTAAATTAGTTGATATTAAATCCCAAAAATTATTAATAACTGTCATTGTATATATTCAAATCACTATAGTTAGGGGTCATTAGATGACATATATAAAGGTTCAATAATTTTTTAATTGTTTTGTGTTATTGAATAATCAAGAATGAAAGAGTTTGTAAAACAAAACATATTTATATAGGTGGAAATGAGAAAGTTGTCTCTTGAAAAAAAAAAAAAAACTCCAAGAACTAGTGTGATTTTTATCTGGGTTAAATATTATTATTGCAAAATCATGTTAATATAACCAATGACGAGGTGACCCAAACAATGGTGATATACAAAAGAATGTTTAAAGTAGAGGATGATTTTTGATCAATATCTAAACTTGAGAACAAATTTTTTTTAACACGAAGGGGATTGATGCATGAGCTATTTTTGAAAAATAAATATTTTTTTAGTTAATTTGATTGTTTTTTTTAATTTTTTTCTATTTTATTTTTTTATTCAGTATTATAAGTACTATTAGGGGTTTCTGGTTTTTAGACAATATAATATAAAATTAAGTACTTTTAGAATTTCTTAATATTTAAGGGTCTTAATTGTTTTCTATTTTATTTTTTTTATTCAGTACTATTAGTACCATTAGGGGTTTCTAGTTTTTAGACAATATAATATAAAATTAATTACTTTTAGAATTTCTTAATATTTAAGGGATTTTGCTTATAAATTAAAATGAACTCCATTATTTTTCGTTACCGGATGCGTCATTTTCAGGGGCGAAAGGGAAACATAAATCTTGCTTTTAATTTTAGTAAGCTACTTTATTCGGAGTGCTGTGTCTTTGGTGTGTTGTTCTTCGCTGGGCCAACTGGACCAGGAATGAATTACAGGTTTGGCGTTTGAGGTCCCCTGTTTTTGAGCGATGCTTGCTGGAATTGCTACTGGCTTTAGCCCTTTGTGAATGAATGTAATACTACCTTTCTCAATGGAATTAGGTCATGACATTTTCCTTTAGTCATTAACACCTAGCCCACCTTTTCAAGCAAGAAATACAGTGAATGCTTGAAGTATTGAGTTTTATGGTTCGTAGAGACATATCAGGATGATTATGAAAAGAAGCTTTCCATTCTCCAAGAAAGGTTAAGACACTATTTGAAATTATGATAATGATAATAATTTAAAGTATTTTTTATTTAAAATAAAGGTTAAGACACTATTCGAAATTATGATTGTGATAATAGTTTAACGTATTTTTTATTTAAAAATATATTAAAATAGAGTTTTTTTTATTTTAAAAAAATTATTTTTAATATCAGTACATCAAAATAATTTTAAAAAATAAAAAATAATTTATTTTAAATAAAAAAACTTAAAATGTCTAGAAACATGATTTTTACCATGTTCCAAACACTAACTAAATCATATGTGGATTTCTTCATTGTCTCTAACACAAAACAACTGGAAGTACTAGTTTCAGGCAATATAAGCACTGCTAGATCGGTGGTTGTGAGGTTTAACCTTGGGATGTTGGCCTTCAAAGCTTTTCTCGAATAAAATAACAAAATGCCTTTGAAATTGTCTCAGAATTATGAATATTGCATACAAAAAACCATAATGATTGGATATTTGAAAGATAAAGTAGTTTCTTTTTGAAATTGTCCCAAAATTTCGAATATTGCATACAAAAATCCATAATAAATTTGAAATATATGGTTTAATAATTCGAATAGAACTATAACTGAATGTTTCCAGCACAAAGTTGAGTTGTAGCTGTTTAAATTTATACTTTAAAAAGCTTTTTCTTGGAAAATGCTTTGTCTTTAATTTTTTTTTAAGCAAGAAATTCAAGACGACACCTTAATTTTGCAGCTCTTCTGCTTACGAACGCTCCTTTTGCGCATGCTTATGCATTAGCATCTGAATTCATATTGGAAAAAAAAAAAAAACTTGTAGCAGCTGTTTCTATACTCTACTAGCTTACATGGTAAAGTCCAGAGCCCTTTATGTCTGGACTTCCCATTCCTTTACAGGTTTTGGCCCATCAATTGTTGTTTTCAGTTTAATAGACTTTATAACAAAGATTACGGTAGACAGTGGACAGGTAACCTAAACTCTGTTTTTTCTACTTTGGACCTAAGCAGAAGACATCAGTGGGATCAGGCAAGCTAATCTGATCTACGCTCTAAGCTCAGATATGCACAGGCCACCAATAATGATGGCAACAGCCATAAAACACTTTAAGATTACAACTTTTTGACCTCTTTTGGCCAACTCATTTTTATTTCCTGTTAATTTCCATCATTGCTGCATTAGTTAATCAAGCAATTCTTTCCTTGTCGTTATCATTTGTTGCTTCCCTTCTCTAACACTTAACCACCAACCAGCACCAAACCTACTTAATTTGTTACCCACATCTTAGCTCTGGCCTTGCACTTAAAGAAAAGAAAAGCTTTGCAACAATCATTTTAAATTGGATGAGTTAATGCTCTAGTGGGTGATGTTAGGCTCATAGATTGTATAAGCCAGCCTCTCCCTTTAAATATTCGTACTTAAGCTACTTCTTTACTTATTATACATTTTGTTATATATTTGTAAGAGCAGAGAAATAGAACATATGAAGAGTAGCAGCAGCTTGGCTTAGGGATCAAGAAAATGAGCACAGCAAGATTTATCAAGTGTGTGACTGTGGGAGATGGGGCTGTAGGAAAGACATGCATGCTCATTTCCTATACTAGCAACACCTTTCCAACGGTACATTTTTTAGTCTTCCCTGTGATGGATTATTTCAATATGAAGGCATGAAGTTAATTCCAATGTTATATTATGCTTTTGTTTCTTTTTTCTGTGTAGGACTACGTTCCTACAGTGTTCGACAACTTCAGTGCTAATGTGGTGGTAGATGGTAGTACAGTGAATATTGGATTGTGGGATACTGCAGGTAAGTTCCTCGTATTTTCTTGATTGAGATGCGAATTGGATCCATATAGCCAATCTGGAGTAGTTTCTGGATTGACCTGACTTCAATTTTGTTAAGAATGCCATAGAAGTTATCTTAAGTTATACCTTTTGAAATCTTTGGGTGATGAATTGTGCCTTATTGCAGGGCAAGAAGACTATAACAGGCTAAGGCCACTGAGTTACAGAGGAGCTGATGTGTTTTTACTGGCCTTCTCTCTCATTAGCAAGGCCAGTTACGAGAACATCTATAAAAAGGTTATTTCCTTTCTGGTCTAAAATTTATTTTGTTCTCATAATTGTTTTAAAAACTTTTCTCAGTTTAACACCTTCATCTAAATAGAAATTTGACTGATATTGCTGTATTCATCACTAAGCAGTGGATACCTGAGCTAAGGCATTATGCTCCAAATGTGCCAATTGTGCTTGTAGGAACCAAGCTTGGTAAGCAATACCATCATAAACCTGAACAATCATGGTTGGAAAACTTTCTTGTAAATGAAAATTCATTTGCATATATGTTCAAAAGACTCAAGAGAATGTAAATTTGTCTTGCATCTGCGTCTGTATTTGTTGTTTCCTCGGTCACTTGTTGTTCGTATCTGATCTTTCACCAATGTTTCAGTCACGTCTGATTTTATAGTTTTGCCATCCACTTGCAGATTTGCGAGAAGACAAGCAATACATAATCGATCATCCTGGAGCAACAACAATAACAACAGCTCAGGCATGTCATCCAACTTAAGAGTTACGAAATTCCTTTAACTGTTGACTTCCTAAATATGAGATTGACGTGCAGGGTGAAGAATTGAAGAAAATGATCGGTGCTGTAATTTACATAGAATGCAGTTCCAAAACACAACAGGTAAATTAGAGATACTTCAGATATTAAAACTCAATTCAAGATGCGAGCATTATCTTAAATCATCTACAGCATATCATTAAAGGGAAAAAAACCCTCTTAAAGTGTTCAAGAGTGTAATTCTTTCTTGATCCTTGCTTTTCAGAATGTGAAGACTGTGTTTGATGCTGCAATAAAGGTTGCTTTGCGGCCACCAAAACCAAAAAAGAAACCGCGCAAGCAAAGAACATGTGCTTTCCTCTAGTCCCTTTCAATTTCATGCCATGAATTTGCTTTACTAAATTTTTCAAAGGAATACAGTCAATTTTTATTGAATTACTTATTTTACAAGGGAGTTCCCTTTGGAGCTATGTAACATCCACAGGGAGGACTTCAATGCCTAAAGTTGTAATATGAGTTTTGTACATCAGTTCAATTTTGTTCCCTTTTTTTTTCCTTTTTCCTGTAACCATTGGCTAGATTGTTCTGCATAAGCTATAAATCTATTGCTCATGCCTTGCCATGAGAAAAGGGTTGATATGATTCATATGAGAGCATCAAGTATAAACAATGATGTAAGAACAATTATTGAAACCAGCAAGGCTGCTTGTTCACGTAGCTTTGGAGGTGGCACTCAGCCAAAGGTTCTGGTTTTGGCAGCAATAAAGCGACAATACCCAAAGAATTTTAAACCCAAGTCAAAACGCAGCCGTGTTCTAACGAGATAGCAGCTCATATCCTGACCCGGCCTGCTTGGGCAACGGTGCCAACTGCCACGTCTCCAGGCTCAGGGGACGTTTGAGATTATTACCTCTCAAGTACTTTGGCATTTTCCTTTAATTTTTTTCATTTTAAATTAATTTTTTTAATATTTTTATATTTTTTTTAATATGATGATATTAAAAATAATTTTTTAAAATAAAAAAAATATTATTTTAATATATTTTTAAATAAAAATATTTTAAAAATTAATTATTATTATATTTCTAAATAGCATGAATAAAGTGAAGCTTGATGAAGAATCTTGACACTCTCCAAAACGTAACAAGAATGTTTCATAATTAAAGAGGCCAATGTCAACTTACAGCGTGTTTTGTATTGTAGCAGCTTTTAAAAAAAATAATTTAATAAAAAATATTTTTTATAAAATTAATTTTTTAAAAAATTGATATTTAGTTAAAACTATAGTTGAAGTTGTGGTTTTTTTTTAAAAAAAAATCTTGTGTTTGGTTAAAAAAATGTAGTTGAAATTATGGTAGAAAAAAAAGTAATTTTGTGTTTTGTAAAACTGTGGTTTAAATTATAATTAAAAAAATAATTTCTTGTGTTTGATTAATATGGTTTGTGTTTTATATTTGATTTGAATTAATTAAAAAGACATATATAGACACATATATATAATTCCAAAACATAGGTGTTTTGTAATTATGATTACATAACAAAATTAAATATCCTTATACATTAATGTACTCCTTTATTGTTCCATCAAACTATTTGCAATTCCATCGCGTACAAAATCCATACGTGAAGGCCTCTATGAGCCTTGAACGGCCAAAGCCTGAACAATATCAGGTAAAAAATCATCTGGAATTAAATTAGTTATAGGTTGTGATCATACTAAAAAAAACTGCATCATCTTTAGTTATGGGTTGCGATCATACTAAAAAAAACTGCATCATCTTGCGATCTCCTTCAAATATAGTTATGGAGTGCCATTGATACAACTATAATCTCAACTTGTGTTTTGTATGGATAAGCCGACATGTTTTGCAAAAATTTTCACCTCTATTTCCATACCCCAAAAGAACGTTCGATCACGTCACGTAGTGACAAGTATGCACGATTAAACATTTCTTTCTGACCATATAATTGTTCACACCGTCTAAATTCTTGGAAGTGATACCTCTCGCCTTTGTAGGGACCTAAATACCTAAACTCGTTTGGATATCCAACATCAACCAAATAGTATTTTCTTGTAAATAATAACATAGTAATTAATAACATAACTTTTTTTAAAAAAAATATTATATTCCTTCAATTACCAAATCTTCAATTTAGTCAAAATCACAACCTTATAGAGGTTTTGGAAATTTGATATTGCTATTGACAATAGCCTCAAGAAAAATATGCATATCGTGTGCACTGCCTTCCCATCCTGCCCATATGAACATGAATTGCTTGTCGAAACTACAAACGGCCATGACATTTTGTGTTAGTACACCTTTTCTTCCAATAAATGGAATTTGACTTTCAGATGATATTTAGGTACAGGCATGTGTTCCATCAATGGCACCGACACAATTCTATAACCCACAAAAACATTAAGTACTCATAAACATTTATAACATATTTCATTCTTATTTAAACAACTTAATTAAAAAAAAAATTCATCTTACCTTGAAATGTGGCATAAATCTTGGATTCATAGCAATTTCTCTTGGTGTGCTCGTAAATTATGGATCTACTAGTTTTATGACTTCCACAACAAACAAACATAATGATTTAAACACTTTTTTAAAACATCTACTAATAGTTTCACCTGAATGTTGAAATCACTCCTGCACTTATATATTTGATGCCCCAACTGCTATTATAAATAGAAACAGTCATATTTTCAATAACGCTAATTGTTCTTGACGGTTTTAAGCCATAGTGCTTTTCTAATTTAGTGCACAAACTCAACAAAGTGGTTGCGTCCATCTTGAACATGTTAACACTTTATTTTCAATGACCTCTTAAAACCTCTATCAACCAACGCATCCCTGTATTATACGAAACCATATATGGTTTTTTATACATATAATTTATATAATACATGTTTATAGCTCCAGCTGTGCATATAATTAATTTTTTCATATAAAAATTCCTCATTAAAATAAATTTATCGTCATCATCATCATCATCGTCACTGTCATCATCACTATCATTGTCACTGCCATCATCACTGTCATCGTTACTCTGTCATCGTCATCGTCATCGTCACTGTCATCATCACTATCATCGTCACTGCCATCATCACTGTCATCGTTACTATCGTCGACGTCGTTTCCATCACTGTCATCTCCAACACCAGAAAATGAGGCACCACTACCTTCACAATTAGGATAATTAATGTGGTCTACAATGCAGTTCATTACATTATCATAATTACCATCGAAATCCCCATTAAATATGCCATTAAACCGTGAATCATCCATAACTTCAATTACATGAAAACAAAAAAAAAATATATGTTGTTAATAAAAATATATAAATAATTAAATATCATTTAATAAAAAAAACTATCAAATAGTTGGTGCAATATAAGTTTTTCATACCTGTAAAGCTAACAAAAACAGTGTTTCACTTGCTTGTATGAAGGTTAAGGTCTAAGAGATTTGTTATGAAGCAAAAAAGTTCTTTGAAAATTAGCTTGCAAACAATCCTCTTTATATAGAAAAAACTCAGTGCTTTTTACATCTCTTTCACAAGTTATTTTATTCAGCTTTCAATATAAGTACATTATCGCATTATCGCATGTATAGACTGTAAACTGTACATATAATGTTAATTTTACACTAATATATTCTGACATGTATTTTTTCACCTTTTGTTCTCATTCAATTATTCAAGATTCCTTGGCCCACTTTTTTCTTCTTTTCTTATCACCATGACAGTGAACACCAACATATACAGAAATCATTTAAAAAGCAACAAATATTGTATTCCAGGAACTATAAGTGGAGATTCAATTGACACCTCACAAAATAAACACAATTTATATATATGAACTCCAACAGCAACACACCAAAGAGAGCAGCATGTATTCCAATAATCGGTGACAAATCTAGCAGCTTAAATAGCATTTACAGTGGCACATACAGATATATTTCATACACTGGCTCCTATGCACACAGTAGCTGAGAGAATATTCAAAACTCACTTGCACACAATAGTTGAAACAATAATGTAAACAACAATGAATAGCATTAACAAATAAGGCATCAACTTCCATCAATTCTTATGGTAGAAAAGAAAACAAATACTCCTTGTCATACTATACAAGCACACAGTAGCTTCACATGGTATCTCAATTACTTGCAGCTTTTTTATCACCATGCAGCACCCATCAACTCATGGCAAAAAAAAAAAACAAACAAATGTTTATACAGTAGCTGCACATGGTATATCAATGAATGTAGCTTCACACATAAGGCTGCAGCTCCCATCACCTAATGGCAGAAAAGAAAACACACCAACATTTCACATAATAGTTGCACATGGTTTGTTACAATTACAGCTAGACACACAAGGTAGCAGCTCCCATCAACTTATGGCATAAAAAAAACAAACAAACAAGGCTATACATGACATATTATAATAAAACATGTATTTTAACAGCAACACTCAATATTCAAGACCTTCAGGGAACAACACAGTGAAGGAAAATTACCAACAAATTCAATCTAATGGTCAACCATTTAACATTAATAACAATAGAAGTGACAGTTTTAATTCATCGATAAAATACAATATTAAAAACCAACAATATTCTCATACAAGTATATTAGCTCCCAGAAAGCTGTTTAATATAAATATAACAGTAATCAAATTATAGCAAATGGAAATGCCCAAATATCTCAACACAAAATGTGAAAAAATACAATGACTTGGATAAACTTGGGCAATTGAAAAAAGAAAAACTCTTTTTTAAAATCGACATCCCATTATTCTACAACAATAAAATAAATATGTATAAATACATTAAGTAAGTGAATAGTTAATTGATTAACGGTTAAGAAAATGTAATAATACTATGTCAACTAAGCACGTTTAGTGCGCGCATACATTTGTTGTAGTCATCTCAACTTCTACTCCTTATCACCTATACTAGCCCACATTTCTCTTTTCCTTCTTAAACTCAAATACTCCGTAGCAAAGTCGTGGAACTCATCTTCAATTGAAACTCCAGGAATTGAGTGCAGCTCAGCCATCACCTAGCGAATACTATAGCCTTCATAATCCATATTAACAGATATGGAATCATTCTTAGTCGATATACTCTCAAATAGATGATTGCATTTTGACAGCAGCTGAACACCAATTCCAAATGTTTTCTTCTTTTTACCTCGCACATCATAATGATCTTGTTCTTTTCTTTTGCCACCACCTTTTGTATTGTTGCTGCTAGATATATGTATCCCTTCAACCATTTAAGCCATGTCAGTCTGGAAATCTGGAATCACATCTTTCTCCGAATCACTGCTACCCTCTTCCAAATCATCATGAGCAATGTCGGCATTGCTTGTATCAGGATCAACATCACTGCCAGCAGGTACACCTGATGAAAGAGGCCATGCAAACACTCTAGTTGCAATAATGTTGGAATACATTCGGTTAAATTTATTCTTTAAAGATGGCTCAATATCGACATGTCTAAATTTTTTGGCTTTTATAATTTCCTGCATATAAATTAAATCAAGTAATGAAGGATCAAGAATAGTAAAATTTTGGTGTTGGAATTTGACAACAATAAAAGAAATTCTTAGGATGACAAGGAATGCACCTGAATTTTTTGTTTCCATTACTCATCGCTAGCTGAAATTGTGCCTAATTCACTATTCTAGCCAACACCAGTTTCAGAAACCAGCTTATTCCATATCCTCTAATCCTTTTTGCATCCATCCCATTTGTTTTTCAATTGTGTTTTAGTGAATGCATGACCAGTTTATTCTTTGAATGATGTTATAAGAAATTTCCACCCTATTTTATCAAAATGAGTATTAGATCTCATTCCTATATCAATTGCCTTAATGCATATATCACAAAATATATGCAACATTTTCTTTGTCTAAGTAGCCTTATCAAAAGATTAAAAACCTTCCATGATATCTATTAACACATTTAACAAAAGTTTGAAATCAATCAATGATATCAATTACATTGTGGCACATACATTAATCGTGGACTAAAACAATAATAAAACACTCAATGTTCAGCATTTAACAAAAGTTGTATGGTTAGCAATAAACATTAACCATGTATGTATTTGAATGAGAATGTTCCCATTAATTTGTAATCAAAACTAATTGAAACCCATTAATTTTTAAATGTTTAGAAAACTCAGTTTCAACTATGATATAATATTTGAATTATCAAGCAACACTTCATTATCATCATGCTATTTGGAAGCTAAAAACAGAGGGGAAAAAACAAACAGAACATAATCTATTTCTACATTCAAAGTAACTTAGCTTTCTTTCTCAACATGCAAACACATAAAAGGAAAATCAAAATTCTAATTTTGGATACTCAAGTAGAAATAAAAGTAATCCTATATGACATGCAAATACGACACTCATTACGATTACAATAAACATACATAGTAAAGAAATCTATGGTTGCTCAAACAGAAATAATATCAATGTGCATAGTAAACATATCAGACCATAAAGAATAATATATAAATGAAATTTCAAAGCATCACATTGTTTCTAGTAAGCAAATAATCCAGCAGTAGCACTATTAGCTAGTAGTAGACATTAAAAAAAAAACTAGATTTAAACAAAGAACAACAACAGACAAGCAATACATAGAAGCAATTAAATTTTGCTAAATTCAAAACAATTGATGACAGCACAGTAAATAGAAGACAATCAGCAACAGCCATGAAATTTGTCAATTGCAGAACACACAATATTTGATCATGCAGATACATAAACATGTAATTTTTCATTTAAAAAATGAAAATGGAGATAAGGCAGGAACTTACCTTAGTCTATCTCTTTAGGTGTCCAAACCAGCACGGTTGTATAGCTTTGCCCTGCAAACAAATACAATGGCGATCCAAAACATAAATTAGATTTTGAGCTACAATTACTACAAAATTGACATGGGTAACACAGTACACAGAAGCATCATAGAAATACAGGTTTTTAAGTAAAAAAATAAATTAAAAACATATGCAAAGCAAAAAAAAGTAATGAGATTTGTTATAAATTCAAAAATTTGATGAAGGCACAGTAAATAGAACACAAGCAGCAACAGTAATGAAATTTGTAGATCAATTCAACAATTGCAGTGTTAATAGTAATTGAGCATGCAGCAGCATAGACATGCAATTTTTCATCTAAAAAAAATGAAGATAGAGATGAGGCAGGAACTTACCTTAGTCTCTCTATTTGTTCTGAAACCACCACGATGCTGTAGCTTTGTTCTGCAAAAACAAAAACAATAGACCTATTACAGAAATTAGATTTTAAGCAACATGTTAAACCAAATTGACAAGGGGAACCCACAGTACTTATGGGTATCTCGCTCGTGGATCTTTCCCAGCATGAATCTTATAGGTTTTTCTGCAATTATAACAATGGAGGGACAAATCGGTAAAGATTTGTGTTTTTTATCTTCGCTTGGAAAGAAGGGATAAATGGAAAGAAACTTGCATTGGCATCGTCTTGTGCATTGGTGGTTTTGGAGCAAAATAGCAACAGGGTTGTAGTAAGAGACGAGAGAGGAGAACAGTTTGGGGAAGGAAATTAGGGTTTAGTTCATCAATGCTAACATTAATCTGCAACCATAACAGAAAAATTTATGAGGAAAAGGACTGTAATTGACCGTGGCTACTAGGAAAGTGTCGGTGGTGAGAGAGAGGTAAAACGCATGAAGGAACAACATGAGGAAGGTTGAAAATAAGAGTTTAAATCAATGGTAACATTGATTTACAACCTTTTATGAACAATTTGTTGGGTTTTTTGTGACCATTGAGAAATTGGATGAGGGAAAAAGGATAATTAGGAAAGTAATTGCAAATTATCGGTGATGAGAGAGAGGAGAAATGCATGAAAAGCAATGTGTAATTGCTTTTTACTTTTTGCAATTCAACTGCAATTTGAACTAGGACCCACATAAAAAAAATGTGGTTAGTGGTTAACCAAACATATGTTACACTGCTTTTCTTTCAACCACAACCACACCAGTATATCCAAACACTATCTAAATGAAACTTAGGGATGGCTCTTTTTTTTTAATTAATTTTTACCACATTTTCTCGGGTAAATTAGGTCATAAGATGCAATTTTAATGTACAACCTTCAATTAATTTTATATTTCAATGTACAACCTTTAGTTTTAAATATTTGAGTGATAAATGTTGCGCTTAGTTACTTTCATCTATCATATTCTAATGTAACCATTATTTTAATGACACATAAAAAATTATCACCATTGAGTTTAATGAGAAATTGTTTTTAAAAATATAAAAACTAGCTATAAAAAATAAAAAATAGATTTTGAAAAGAAAATTAAAGTATGTTTGGTATTATAATAGAAATTGCTTTTCAAAATACTTTTTTTCCTGAAAATGCATTGAAATCATATATTTTTTTCATTTTTTAAATTTATTTTTGTTATAAGTACATCAAAATAATATGAAAACATAAAAAAATTAAAACAAAAAAAAATCAAAAATTATTTTTTCAGAGCATTTTTAAAATATAAAAACAAGCAAGCTCAAAATAAAACTAAAAAGAAATAATCCATCAACCTATAAACTTAAAAGAGAGATGGAAGAACAATCCATTTTTAAAAGATAATTCAAAAAGTTTTTTGGTTGAAAAAAAAAAGACAAGTGAAACAATTAAAAAAAAAAGTGAACATGGATGGGTTTGGGTTAAGTTTAATAAAAAAAAAAGAAATAAAAAGAAATAACATCAAATTTATGTGAGTGTATACTTTGTGTGCATTTCGGCCAAGACTTTTAAAAGAACCAATTCTTGCATATTCAATATTTTCATAACACAAAACACAAATTTATATTAAGTGTGTTTGTTTATAAGAAAAAGAAAAGAAACCAAAAATATTTTCATATTTTTGGTATCTGATAAAAAAAATTGTGTTTGCATGAAAATTAAAAAATAACAACAGTTTTTATTTTGTGTTGGCAACTAAATAAAATATTCTTTTTTTCTAAATAAACAATTGTTTGTTGTATGCATATTTAATTTTAATAACAAGTTTATTAAATTCATTAAAACTTAGTCAAAATTTGAAAACCAATTAGACTAACATACCAAAGAAACTCAAAAACTCAACCCTAGTTATTTCTCAAAAAACAAATAAAAAACATTTTGTTATTTACTTTCAACGTTAGAAACAAACCTTCTAAATAAAATTTGAAAAGTTTTAGGCAATAATTTAGAAATAAAAAACTAGAACTTTTATTTAGCCTATTTTGATAAGTCTTCTTTTTTAGGATCGGTATCTAATGTTTTTTTAGCAAAACAAATCTCCTCATAGAAGGGATTGATGCCAAAAAAATTTCAAATAACTAAATGAACGAGTCTTTTATTTTTGAGATTGACATCAATTTTTTTCATAAAATGATTAGAAATTAATTAAAAAAAGGATAAGCTAAAAACAATAAAGATAATTAAAGACGATAAAAAAGATGAATTAAAAAAAACACATAATGACGGTAACTTTTCACAAAAAAAAAAAAAGATGTTGTAAGGGTGATATTGTTCTTTCCTTACACATAAATAACCATTTACTTGAATCTTTGGATTCATGCAGATTTTAGGATCCTTAATTTTCTTAAATTACTAGGTAGGGACTCTTAATTTTTGTTGATAACATACCTTTTCCTTTAATTTTAGAAATTTCTGATCGATGTCACATTATGACAAAGGTCTCGGCCATTAAATACATAGAAAATAATTGAACAAAAATAAATTAAAAATAGCTAGATTTATTAAATAAAATTAAAAACAATTTTATATTAATTATCTCACAATAAATTCATAAACTAGCTTTGAAGCTTTTAAAGTTACAATTTCAAAGATAATAATTTCATAAACTAGCTTTGATGCTTTAAAAGACCTACTTTGGTTGGATTTTCTAACTCAACCAACCCAAAATAAAACCTAGCCTAAGTTATAATGCAATTCCTAGACGCAAAACACAACAATCATAGCAAGAATAAAAAAGTTACAACAATATAAACAAGATAATAGCATAGGTATTGTAATATAACAATAATGAAGGGAAAATAATCAAGGATAGCATACTTAGACTAGTTGTTTTGCGGTCACTAAATAAAAAGATTTTGGAGGTCCAAAGGTCTCATTTTACAAAAAGTCCTAATATGTCCAATATTATTCAATAGTGTGACATGAACACAAACTTGTCTCAAACAAGATGTTGTAGAACAAACAACTATAAGGATACTATAATGCAACAACAAAGAAGGGACATGAGTAAAAGATGACAAGTTTAAATAAAGGTATCTCATGACACTCACATATTAATAACAAAGATTTAGTTTCAAGTCTTTAATGAATAAAAACAATAGAATTTTCAATATTATTCACAAATATAGATGTTAGCATAGACTTCTATGAATCAAGCATCTTTATCAAGGACAAGGAATAACAACTTTAGCATTATAAAACTTCAAAATTATATATATCATAAAATATCTCATTCATGAACATAAACAATCTGAGATAAAAGTTTATCATAGGAAGAAATGTACATCATAAAAAAAAGGTTTTAATTACATACTACAATAACCATATGCATGAACATAAATAATAAACTTGGAAAATAATAGAAAACATACACAGCAACACTATCATGCTATACTTATGAATGAATGGTACTAAATATAATTAAAAAAATAAAAAATAAAATGGAAGGATATGCCTAAATTAGAAAGGCAAGAAGTTAAGGTGGTTAGGTTGTGTAGTTGAACTCCTATGTTTTTATAAAATTCACTTTCTCTTACTTACTTTTGAGCTAATAAAAAATGAAAACTAATATATATTTATAATATTTTAGTTTCTCGTATCTTTTCTCTTATTTTTCTCTTATTTACATCCTTTTCTTTTAATTTTTTTTTAAAAAACCTATAGCTTATCTACCTATTTATAGGGAAAATAAAAGGGTCCAGACTTGGATATCTTGGTAGTACATAAATCTTAGGATTAATCTAATCTAATCCTCATCATTTTAGAGATGAAGACAAGGCGATAACCAGATAAAGAAGTACGAGAATATAATTAGGCTTTCATAGGTGCACAACAAGTAAATCAATGAAAGGAAAAAAGTATAACACTATAAAGTTTGTCTAGGCTAAGAAAAACTTGAACGACCCTAAAATTGACACAAATAACACAAAAATTAGACCTAACAATGTTAAAAACCATAGGAACAACATGATTTGATGGATTAGAAGAAAAGATGATAAGTTTGTATGCTGCTAGGTTATTTAGAATATATTTTGGAAATAAGATATAAAAAATTAGGTTATAACAAACCTAACAATTTAAATTATTAAATAAAATTTAAAATGCTTTTATATTAATCATCTAACGATAAATTTGTAAACTAACTTTGAGGCTTTTAAAGTTACAATTTTAAAGATATAAAATTTGGCTTTATTATTTCTATAGTGAGTATTTTGTTTAACGTTGGATTCTATAAAAAAATTATGTTTAATTATAAGATCTAACTAAACTAATTAGTGTTTATTTGTCCTAATATGCAAAGACATTAATTTTCTATATAAAAAAAAGCTAGATACAAAACATTCTTTTCTTTTGCTTAAAAAAAAACCTTGAAATTTGACACTTAATGGAAACAATGCTACTTCAAAATTAGGGGTGAGGGCCAACATGTATGATGTATATTCTTATTCTTGGGTATATAAATTTTATATAGTAATTAAAGGTGATATTTGAGCATGAACCAATGCTCAAATATATCTTCTAATAAACTTTATATTCCAAAGATGTACATCTCAAGTACGTCATTCCCAATTCTATAAAAATTATTTGTCATTCCTTGAGTTATATTTTTCATGTCATTAGCTACTTAATTTTTTCAGTGTCATCAATTTTTGCCTCCATAAAATGAAAATTTAATAGTGTCAAATCTATTACAAACTTCCATATCATAAAATTTTCTATTCTGAAACTATAGAGATGACCATGATGATCATTAACTATATATGTGCCGATCAATAGTGATTGTCATGTATCTAAAAAAACCAAAAGAAAAAAGAAGCAAACATCTAAAGGAAATAACATTCGAAATCAATTTCGTCCTCTCTCCTCCTCATCCTTTCAAAGTTTCAGTGCCAAAGATTTCAAGAAGTGTATACATCGAAATATTATATGTTAGTTGCATGTGCACCCAAATTTATGCATTAAATCATAGGATGTTGGGTATTTACTACATGCACGTTTGCATTTAGTGACTGCTGTTTAGCGCTTTTCTAGCCAAGGCACGCATGAGTGTCCATTTCATGTTGCCTTTAAATATTTAAATACCCACATTTAATGTATTCATGTGCGAGTTTTAAACTCTCGAAGAAAGGTTTGGTTTACAAAGGAGAAGTGTACACGGAAATGTTCATGGCTAGCTAGCTAACTAGCTAATATACCTCTAGATCTACAGCTTAAGGTAAGCAAGTGACGTTTTGGAATATTAGTATTACTTCTGTGGGTAATGATTTAACCCAAGGTATGTTTGCCTACGTTATCAGTATTAAATTCAACCTTAATTGGCATTAGCTATAGTTATAGTATTCTTTTTTTGGGGGTAAGTGCTAGTTATGATAGAAAGTCTCAGCGTTTGCATCGTACTGAATTGTTTACCAAATTTAAAGTGAGAATAGGATATTAAGATTCTAAACACTTTATAAATGAGGCTATTTTATCTTTTTCCATTAATAAACGAGACTATGTGATCATATTATAAATGAGAATAGGTCTTGAACGAATCAAGTGCTCAAACCCGTGAAGAACCCATCAAGATGAGGTAACAAAAATGATGCTAGTATCTTAATTCATGTACTGAACAATCATCACAGGGAAAAAATCGATTAATCATTCCCCTTATTTATGCCAAAATAATAATAATAATAACCCTTGACAGAGTTAATAACTTTCTCCGTTTTCCTACAGACAGAGAGTTGGGAACAGAAAAGAAAAATGATTAGAAAGGGAAAAGTGACATAAAATTAGAAATAAATCAATAAATATTACGTCGTACAGAAGATCCCCTCAGGACTGCAACGAAAGAGACTTAAAGTGAAGAGGGTATGGCACAACTGTGCTCACTCATCATTTTTAACCAGCGTACGCCCGTTTGCAGAGGAAGTGAATTATAGCTAAAGCGCCAAAAACAACTTTACGAGCACAAAAGTAAACTTCAGTTTTTCGAAAGCTTATTGGAAGTATATTATACGTTGTTTTTTTATATATATTTTTTACTTTCAAATAATATTTTTTAATTTCTTTTGACATTATTAATGTATTAAAACAATCTTAAAATATAAAAATAATAATTTAAAACTAAAAAGATTTCACGAATTTTTAAAAATAAGATCGCACTGCAACACCAGCAGGTTCTCAGTACCTTTAATTTGATCGTTTTCCACACTTTCTGCTCACTTCTTACCTGTCTGCCCCAAAACAAGAAGGCAGAGGGAGACAGAGGGAGAAGTGATCTAACATAACTATTTAGAGTCCATATGGTCCCATGTTACTTGTGTCAGGGATGGGAAAAAGGAACCATGTTTCATTAAATTTAAAGAGATTCATTTTATTTTCTTTAGATTATTTAGAGAAAATTGTCATGGATTCATTTTAGGGAATGCAAAGTAGCCAGAGTTTTTGTGCTTGGATGCTTGATAGCTTAATTTTGTTTCCAGGCACCTCCTGTATTAATATTCAGATTTCATACGATCCTAAATTTAGAGATAATGGACAGTCAACCTAGCCTCGAAAGGATGAATATTGTAGTCTAATTACTTTTTGTACATGTGTGGAATAACATTCTTGCTTTGTCAAATAACTAATTTTCAATAATTTAAGTTATTAAAAAAATTTTAATATATAATTTATATTATTTTTTAATATTTATAAATTTAAGTGTAAATGACTTGAATAGGCAAGGATTGGTAAGAAATCTTTAATATTATTTTTTATAAAAAATAATTTTACATTTTAAAACTAAAACTAATAAAATTTTCGAGTTCTTGATTTCCTAAAAAAGTTTCCTGACTCGGACCTGCGCTCGAGCCTTTTATACTTGTATAATGCATACGTACATTTCGATCGGATCCACCGATAGCTTAAATGGGATTGGGGCTTTTATCTGTATCGAAGAGAAACGGTGCCATGTTGCATAAAGTTGCTTAATGCAAGAGCATGGCAGTGGACAAAGGATTTTAATAATAGCATGGGAGGTGAAATGGCAAGCATCCAATTTAGTGTGAGCTTCGCATGTCGGAATGGTACCGACAGAACCTGGGGAGGAGGGGGGGATTTTTGTTGCTTTAATGTACTCATTTCCTTCTCTAATTCAAACATTGTAAATTTTTCTGTTCGGAATAGTTGGAATAAGAAAATAAATCCGAATAAATTTTATTTCATTTATAATCTTGGCTTCGTTCTAGAAATTCCAATTAAATTTGAGTTGGAATATTCTAATCTTATTATGACCATTCTGTTTCAGATAAATAATATTTTTTATTAAAAAATATATATATTTTTTCTTTAAATTCATCATTCAACTCATGATTTATTAAAAATTAAATTTTATAATTTTTGTTTTTTCTTTAAATTTATCATTCAACTCATAATTTATTAAAAATTAAATTTTATAATTTTGTTGTGATTTTTTTATGGTTATCTTAATTTTATAACTTGTGTTACGGATTTGGCGAACTAATTCAGTTGACTCGAGTTTTATTTGTTTATTTTTTTAATTGATTTTTTTCTCTTTCATCATTCTAAATCTTTAACATTTGATTGATTATAAGTTATGATTTTTTTTTTGGATTGTTTTATATGAAATTATCTCAATCTCATGACTAACGTCATCGATTTTGCAAGTTAACCCAAGTAGACTTTGTTCATTTTATGGTCTCATGACTTAAGTCGATCCAATATATTGTTGTCTCAACATTTAAACAAAAAGATGTCTTGATTTTTTTAGTCAAATTATATTTTTATCAGTCGTTCAGGTCGTCTTTGAACCCATCAAGTATATCGGGTTAACTCCCATATGTTTATTTTGTGTTTGAATTGTATAATCTCAAGTTAATTTATCTTTGGATTTTAATTGAAATTATGGTTGTTGAATTAATATTTTGAAATGAATTATATATATATTTCAACCTTCAAAGCATCAATTTATTGCTCAATCAACTCCTCAATTGTTGGTGATGGCTGCCTCGAATTGGATTGTGGGGGGTGTTTATGATCAAGACACTATAAACAGTCTTATATCTCGTGTCGAAGTTATAGAGATATTATAAACTCGATTCCTATCAAGTTCATTGGTTGCTCTAGCCTCCAACCATAACTACAAATTGTATTTCAAATGAGTTGATGGGTCATCTTTGTGTTTGGTATGCATTCCAACACTAAATTATTCTCACAAAAAAAAAAAAATATATGGACACAAAAATGTAAGTCCAAAAAATATAAAAAAGTTTTCAAAGTTTACTTACAATATATGCCTCAGCTTGGCTATCCACGAATTGTTGCATCCTTTTTTTGTATCTCTTTCTTTTGTACATGTATTTCTATGTATAACTTTATTGAAGTTGGCTCGAGCTCGAGCCCAAGCCATGTAGTTTTCAAAATAAATTATTAGTTAAATGTTATTACAAATAATTATCATTTGAAGAAAAATACTTAAAAATAAAATAGACTCTTACGAGATATTTTGCTTGGTTAGTAAAAGGAAGTGACTTATCAGTATGATTGTTATTAGAACTATGAGTCTCCTTGTTTCTAATCGAGGACCCATTCTATAACTACTTTCTAAAACCTTTTAACATCAAAAACTCTAGATATCTCTTTCAATTACTCTTAGTGATATAGAGAGGTCTAAAATTCTTTCGAACCTCAAAGTTATTTGACTCGCTCTTCTTTTAGCATAAGTGTACAAATCATACCAGAAATCATATAACCTGTTTAAGGAATTTGTTAAACTAAGAAGAATATAATAAACAAAAATTAAATTTTTTTATCAAAATTTATAAACTTAACACGTTAAAACATACTTGGTTATACTATGATTTTCTTAGACTTGCCTGGAAACCCCAACGTTTGTAGCATGCCACTAAAAAAATTATTTACAATCATTTGAATAAAATAATTAGTTTATATGTTTTTTTAAAATGTATATTAACTAAATATATAGATTATATAAGTACTAACCTTAAACTTTCCTCACCAAGCATCAACCACATGCATTTATTCTGGATGATCTCTAAGTTAGCTTCATTAAAACAGAGGCAATTTTATTAATATTTTCATCATTGATGTTATTGTTTATGCAACTTTTATATTTATGAGCTTGAAAGTCAATTAATTAACTCTAAACTATATAAACATCTAATTGTTAATTTGATATTGACATGATCAAAGAGTTGATGTGTGATTAGTACTTAAAAGTGCATTTTTATCATGGTTTTATATCATCATTTTGCACTTGAAGTACCAATAACTCCTTAACCAAAGCGAAGTTAACTATATAAATTATAAATAATAATAATAATAATAATAATAAGAACAACAACAACAACAAATGATGATGGTGATGGTGAAGATGAGTTAAAGAGAACTTTGAGATATAAGATTAATGTGAAGATTATACAATGATAAAAACAAATGTCAATGTTAGAGAATACACTAATAGTATTATAGATAATTAAAGTATAAACTCTTTATAAATTATTAACATAATCATATTAATCATCTTATTTACATAACACCATACTTATAAATTTTATCAAGTATTCATGATGCTAACTTATGTTGACAATAAATCAAGTTCTTCTTATAATAACGATGTCGGCCGAAGACTATGAAGGATCAAGTATTTAATATACCAAGTGTTATACAACACAAATCTAGATTAACCATTTAATAAGCAAGGTATTAAGAATTAATAAGATAAAAATGATAAGACATATTAATAGCAAGTTATTTAGGATATAAGTATTGCAATCCATATTTAATTTATATTATACTTATCCTAACACCATTAGTGAAACTTTTTCACCTTAACATAATTAACTTTGCTAGACATTATAAAGAAGAAAAACTTAAATAAACAATATAAGAACATAAACATGATATAAGTTAGCTAAGTATAGTAAAGAAAATGAAAAGCATGAACAAGAAATTAATAAAAGCAAAACTTAAGCATTATAAAAATATAAAGAGAGAGAGCAAGAACATGATCTTGATATGAAAAACAAGATTTCTAAATGAATGAAAAATGGCTCCTTTTATAGGCTAAAATTCAGAACTATTTATTTGGTAATTGATAATTGATGTAGTAGCCAATTATTGATTTAGCGGACTTGGTGGACAACTACACTTAAGCATTTTGGCTGGATAAATTGACATTGATGCAATCATAATTTGATAAAGTGTTCTACATGAAAGTTGATGGAAATTATCTTTTCCTTTCACCCATCAAATTTCCGAGTATTTGGAGCACTATAGCTCAAGACATGTCTAAATTAGTAAGCAGTGCTACTGGTGGACAAGGTGGATAGCCCTCAAGCTTTTATCTAGATAAAATGTCATTTCTACCATCAGAATGTGAACAGGTCTTCTCCATAAAAGTTGTTGGAAATTATCTTTTCCTTTCACCCACCAAATTGCACGTCATTTGGCCTTCTAAAAATCTAGTTATGGGTAAAACTCTAAGCAGTGTTTGGGTTGGATTGTAGGACAGATTCTGACTTCTCTTTTGTGACCAAATTTTGAATTTGAAAACGGTAAATTTAGGTCTTTCCATACGCATGAAAGTTGTAAGCCTATTTCTTATCTTTCCATTCATATAAATTAATATGAAATCCAAGATCTATAGCTCTAGATATGATCTGCTGAACAATGTTTGAATTTGAATTGAATTGGCATCTCCTTTCTAAGCTTAGCCTTTTCTTTATCCTTTCATTTCCAATAGTTAATCACAACAATCAATTCTTTGAATTGTGAGAATACCTGCATTTAAAATAAGCATTTACTATAAATTAAAGGTATCTTATATTATCAGACTTGTTATTATAAAATATGCTCTAGTTAAGAAGTTATTGATACTTCAAATGCAAAATAATAATATAAAACCTTGATAAAAATATATTTTAAAGTACTAATCAGATATTATGTTTAAACAAAATTAACTTTCTTACATGTTTAAATCTAGCTTTTATTATACTATAAACTTGTCAGAATAAGGATTTATGGCTAATGGGATTCAAGATATGTGACCCGTAGTTGATGAGTCTATGTTGTTAATAAGTGTATCAGGTGCCTTTTCATTATCAACATCTAAATACACTGAAGGCTCATGAATATTATTACTTGAAAAAACATAACTGCTCCATTTAGACCCTACACTTTTTCTTTGCATCTAAACAATATAACTAAATAACTAAGTATATTTAATTAAACTCTCAATCTATGGTTTATGGTTTTTTTTTTTAGTTATTTTATCTATATATAATGAAATTTTAGAAGTTCCTTCCTTACATGGGACCTAACCCAAAATTTAAATAAAATTATAGGTAATCAAATACAATAAGCCAAATCATTTTCCACAACCACATAACACAACTCATAAAAAAAAAAAACTCTCTTGTAATAACATGGAATGGAGTAAAGATAAAGGTTTAACTAAATTATCCATTCATTACGTATTACGAAGATATTTGTTTCTATTTTTAACATGATATTGAATTTTGTTTTATATATATCTTAGTGGATATATAATTATCTGAAGTCATTTGATTAACATGTGCATTCAAGTATTTGTTTGTGATAAAATACATCCAAAGTCATATGTGCATTCTGTCAGTTATTAAACTTGTTTATAAAGATTAAGTGTATTGAAGTTAGTTCAATGAATAATCATCTACATTATAAATACTATGAATCTGGTAGTATTATGAATCTAGTGTAAGTATTGAAGAGTATAATATTAATTAAATACTTTGAAGATTGTAAAAGATATTTTATAATGTCTATATATATATTGTATGGATTTAATAATGAAAGATGTAAGAATACCATTGTTTAGTATATTGTATTCCACCAAATTATATGAGTTGTGATCCCTTCTCTGTTTTGTCATTATTTTTTTCCCAACAAAGTGGTATCAGAGCTTGAGAGTAGATATGGCTTCTAACAACATCAATTCTTAGTTTCATATTCCCCATCTTATAAACAAAACGATGATCTATGATTTATTCAATACAAGGCACTACTAAGATAATAAGAGTTATGAGAGTTAGTTGAAGATGGTTACACTAAACCAAAATCAACAAGAGAAGAGGCAACAATGAGTAATGCAGAAAGAAAAACATTAAGAGAATCAAAGAAAAAGGATAATAAGGCATTATTCACCTTTTATCAAGGACTTGATAAAGCAACTCTTAAGATGGTAGCACCAGCAAAGACATAAAAGGAGGCATAAGAAATGCTTAACAAGACTTATAGTAGAGTTAAAAAGATAAAAAGGGTATGGTTACAAGCATTGTGAGAAGACTTAGAGAACTTAAATAAAGAAAGTAATGAGACAGCTTCAGATTACTTCACAAAAGTAATCTCTTTGGTTCACCAGATGAGAAAGAATGGTGAAAATATTGATGATGCTCATGTAATGGAAAAAAATTATAAGGTTTTTGGATTCAAAGTTTGATCATGTGGTCGTAGTAGTTGAAGAATTAAAGAATTAAAAAGATCTAACAATAGAAGAATTAATGGGATCTCTGCAAGCCCATGAATAGAAAATTGATAGAAGAGGAGAAAAAAGATCTCTTGAACAAGAATTGCAGATAAAGTTAACTGTAAAGAATGTTAATGAATCTAGTAGAGGAGCATTTCAAAGAGGAAGGTTCATTCACAGAAGAGGAAGAGAAGGAAGATCATTTAGAAATCAAAAATCTCATGGAGCACGAAATCAAAATTTTAATTTCAGAGGCCGTGATAGAAATAAAGGAAGAAGTCATGAAGGATATTCAAATTGGAGGAATAATCATTTAAATGTACAATGTTATAATTGTAAAGAGTATTGTCATTTTGATGCAGATTGTTCACAACATAAATTTGAAGACAAGAATGTCAACTTTGCTGAGAAAGAAATTGATTATGAAGAGCCTGCATTACTATTAGCTTGTGGAAAATTTGATGGCAGCAACTCCAATGCCTCATATCCAGATACAGGAGAATCAAATCATATGTGTGGTATGAAGGAAGCATTTGTTGATATCGATGAAAGTTATAAAGGTAACATTACCTTTGGAGATCTTTCTGAAAGACCAGTTGAAGGAAGATGCATAATTCTTATTGAACTTAAGAATGGTGAGCAGAAGTTCATATAAAAAGTTTTTATGTTCCAGACATGAAAAACAACATTCTGAATTTGGGGCAATTTCTAGAGAAAGGCTTTGAAGTGCAAATAAAAGACAAGAATCTAAAGATTTTTTATGAGTCTGGAGCTGCAATAACTTCAGTTAAAATGACTAGAAACAGGATGTTCCCTCTGGATCTAAGCATATATCTATCAAAATTTTTTAAGGAAAAAATCCCTAACATGATGAATTTGTGGCATTTACAATATGGAAATTTAAACTGTGGATACCTTATGCTAATGGAGAAAAGCAAAATGGTTATTGGAATACCAAAGTTAGAGCACACAAGCAGAATGTGTGAAGAGTATGTAATGGGAAAGTAGCACAGAAAGCCATTCCTAAAAAAGAGCTCAAGAGCATCTTAGCATCTTGACATGGTGTATTCAAATATGTGTGGCCCTATTTTGCCTACTTCAATAGGAGAAATCATGTATTTTCTCAGTACTAATGATTTCAGTTGAAAGATGTGGGTATATGTGTTAAAAGAAAAGAAAGAAGTGCTGAGAAAATTTAAAGAGTTTAAAACTTTAGTAAAAAAACAAAATGAGTGTAAGCTAAAATGTTTAACAACAGATAGGGGAGGAGAGTATATTTCTCATTATTTTGATGATTATTATAAGGAAAATGGTATTGTTCATTAACTCACAATTCCACAGGCTTTACAACATCATGGAGCATTAGAGAGAAAAAAACAGAACTATTATGAACATGGTTAGATGTATGCTAAAAGAAAAAATATATCTAAAAGAGTTTTTAGGAGATGTAATTGTATGTGCTATGTATTTGTTGAACAAATTTACAACAAAAAGACTTTAGAAGATCATACCAGAAGAAGCAGGGAGCATGAAGAAACCAAGAGTTGATTATTTGAGAATTTTTGGCAATGTTGCTTATGCCAAAATTCAAGAGGAAAGAATAACTAAACTTGAAGATAAAAGTTAGAAATGCATACTATTGAGATATGGAGAAAACTCGCGTGGTTACAAATTGTACAATCCGATGACAAAGAAGGTGATCATGTCAAGAGATGTGAAGTTTGATGAAGAGCGAGGATGGAGTTGGAATTTTGAAGATCAGCCACATAAACTAATTGTATATGAAGAACATATTCAAAAAGATGAAGGAGAAATCATGTTAGCTTTATCCCTATCAATTAATAGTCTTGTTGGTCCTTCAAACTCAATAACAAGAAAGATAAAGAGGATACAAGAGATTTATGATGTAGCAAAAATAATCAATATTGATGATGTTAATATGTTTTGCTTGTTTTCAGGAAATGATCCTATTACATTTGAAGAAGCATATCAAGAAAACAAGGTGGAAGAAAGTAATGAAGGAGGAGATTAGTTCCATCATTAAAAAATAATATATGGGAATTGACAACACTTCTTGAAGGACACAATGCAAAAGGAGTAAAATGGATTTTCAAGACAAAAAGGAATGCAGAAGGAGAAATTGAAAAACATAAAGCTAGATTAGTAGTGAAGGGGTACAAGCAACAATATGTAGTTAATTATGAAGATATTTTTGCTCCAGTAGCAAGAATGAAAATAGTAAGATTGATGATTTTCCTAGCAACTCAAAAAAGATGGAACATATTTCAAATGAATGTAAAGTTAGTATTCTTGAATGGCAACCTTGAAGAGGTAATGTATGTAGAACAACCAGTTAACTTTGTGGTAAAAAGAGAAGAAAAGAAGGTTTGCAGATTAAAAAAAGCTCTTTATAGGCTTAAATAGGCACCAAGAGCATGGAACTCTAGGATTAATGGCTATCTTTCCTAGTAAGGGGTCATTAGATGCCTTTATGAACATACAGTATATGTGAAGAAAAGTTTAAAAACCAGAGTAATGTTTGTTTGTTTATATGTTGATGTGATAGTTTTCACAAGGGATGATCCAACTATGATTCAAGACTTCAAGCAATCCACAGTGAAGAAATTTAAAATGACAGACTTAGGTCTCATGGCCTATTTTTTGAGATTCGAGGTGAAGCAATGCAGTAATGGAATCTTCATTTCACAAGCTAAATATACAACAGAAATTTTGAAGAAGTTTGCTATGGAAGATTGTTGTCTAACAAACAATCTAGTTGAATATAAAACTAAGTAAATTAAAAAAAGAGAAGGAGATTTATTTAATCCTACATACTATAAAAGTATTGTGGGTTGTTTGCTTTATTTAACATACACCAGACCTGATATTCTGTATGGAGTTGGCTGGATTAGTAGATATATGGAGAAGTCGAGAAGTTCGTATTTGAAGACAATAAAGAAGATCCTTCGTTTTGTTAAAGGAACTTTAAGCTATGGATTGTTTTATTCATCTTCACAAAATCTTGAAATTACATGTTATAGTGACAATGACTAGGCAAGAACTTGAAAGACAGAAAAAGCATAACTGGATTTGTATTTTTTATAGGAGAAACAACTTTCATGTGGACATCAAAAAAATAATCTATTATTGCATTATCCATATGTGAAGTAGAATACATTGTTGTTATATCATGTGTGTGTGTGTGTGTCATGCAATATGGCTAAGGAAACTGATGGAAGATTTGTAGCAGAAACATAGTAAGGCTACACGAATCTTTATTGATAACAAGTCTGCTATAGCACTTGCAAAGAATTCAGTTCATCATGAATGTTCAAAACATATTGATACTCGATTTTATTCATCAGAGAGGGTAATGTGGAGTTAGTTCATGTCAAAACTCATGAAAAAATTGCTGATATTTTTACTAAGCCATTGAAGATTGATGTGTTCTGTTATTTGCAGAAGAAGCTTGGAATCATGAAGATGGATGAAACAAGTTTAAGAAGGAAAAATGTTAGTAATTAAACTTGTTTATCAAGATTAAATGTATTTAAGTTAGTTCAATGAATAATCATCTATATTATATTAAGTGTATTTAAGTTAGTTCAATGAATAATTTAGAAATACTATCAATCTAGAAATACTATGAATCTAGTAGTACTATGAATCTAGAGTAAGTATTGAAGAGTCTACTATTAATTAAGTACTTTGAAGATTGTAAAAGATATATTATAATGTCTGTATATATATTATATGGATTTGATAATGAAAAATGTTAGAGTACCATTCTTTAGTGTATTGTATTCCACCAAATTGTGTGAGTTGTGATTACTCCTCTGTTTTTTCATTTTTTTTCCCAACACATTCAAGTATTTGTTTATGATAAAATACATTCGAAGTCATTTGATTAACATGTGCATTCAAGTATTCATCTATGATAAGATACATAGTTAATAACTAAATGACAAAAAGATTTTTTTAGTTAACTTTAAAGGCATATATAATGATGAGATGATGACCTATATAGCTTCGGTAAAACATCCAAAATATTTTATACTAATGTCAAAATACTCAAGGTCAGATAAAATTCTATAATTCTTTTTGGTTGGGATGAACTTATAAGCATAAATTACATAATAAGCATATATTACATAATAAAAGAGAGTTTAAATTGTTATGCACTATTTTATCATCATCATAATGCTATTCCAAATAAATTCAATAGAAATTTAGTTGCAATTTATTTATAGTTATACTAGAGTATGAGAGAAATGTCATTTAATACAAAATGATACTTGAAAATAATTTGTTCTCAATGTAACACGATGATTCACATTAGAAAAGTAATTCAATTAACACTCCATAATATATAAATTTGACACTAAAAAGTATCAAAATATAGAATGTAATGTAACACCCGATAAAGATTGAATACAAATAAGGCTAGAATACAAGGACTACTTGTGTTTCAACCCTTGAAATGGTTGTAGCAGTTTGAGATCAACCATCAACCTTTTAATTCATTTTCAGGGTCATTTCCAATTATAGAATAAATTATAATTCAATAAAAAATATTAAAAAATAATAAAAATCAAACCTTAAGTAATGGATACATAAAGAGAGTGGTGTGCCTCTTTTTAGAAATGAGAGAGAGAGAGAGAGAGAGAGAGAACCACCAATTATATAGAGAGAAAATATTATTTTTTTGATAGAACAAAGAAAGAGTATGAAGAGAGAGAGAGAGGGAGGAGAGAGAGTCTAAATTTTAAGAGAAGTAAGAGAAATTTAAGGATTGTCTCATATATCTAGGTTTAAATTCACTAACAAATTTTTTTTTTAATGAATCTATTGGTCATTTAATACATTATTACATCACCAACAAAATCATTCATAGAATATTTTAAAACTATTTTAATGTTTGTCATTCTCTAATGATTTTAGTATTTGTTAGTGAATCAATTGGTAAGAAAAATAGGACTGCAAACATAATTTTATCAGTGAGTTGTTTATTAGTTAAAATTCTATGTATTATGTATTTTTTTCTAAACTCTCAACAATTCTTTGATGATTTTAGTAGTTTTCAGTGAGTCTATCAATAAATCATAAAGGACGACAGGGTTACTAATAATTATTTCATAATTTATATTTTTTATTTTATTTTTGTTAGTGATTCTATCTATGAAGTAACAAAATTTCTTTTTATATATATTAGTTATAACCCCTCTCCAAACTTTTTTTTTTCTTTCTTTTCTCTCCTTTTTTTTTTATAATTATTATTCTTACTTATCTTTAGATAAAGAGTGTGACACACTTTGTGCACCATTAATAACCTTTATTGATATTATTAGATTTTTTTTATCAAATTTTTTTTGATGATGCTGGTGATGTCATAATTGTTGTTTTAATGTGCTTCTAAGATTTTTTTTTTTAATTTATTTTTTTTCTCTCTCTATTCTCCTTATTGTAATTTATGCTAATCTATTTTAAAGTTTTTGAAATACCATGTTTCCTGAGAGTGATATCATATCTTCTAAACGCAGCATATATCAAACTATGTTTTTTTTTTTTTTTACTTGTGTTATTTGATTTACACTTTTTTTAAATGGTGTTAATAAGAAAAAATGGGAGGATTTTCGTTAATTGTCAAGGTACTACTTGCTCATTATGAACAGTTTTCAAAATTGTTAACCGGAAGGGGAAAAAAAAGTTTCCAAGCATGAAATTTGAAAAGTTTAGAAATAACTTATAATCTACCAGTAAAAATTATAGAGAACAGTCGAACCTGCCATGTCTTATTACACCTCAAGTTATACCAATTAATTTTGTGTTATGAGAGAAAATATATAAAACCATTGCTGTAGTAGTAACTAAAAAAATTTAAATCTTTTGGGTTATAATAATTTAATATGCGTCAAAAACATTAATTGTGAAAAAGTTTCAACTGGTGAACGTGTTAGAGATAATATTAAATCTGTTTTGGATTGTTATGATAATTTAACATGTGCTAAAAACCTAATTGTTATTTGCATGTAATTTTATGCATGCAACTTCCGAATATGATAAAATAAAGGTATATTTCATCCTCTCTTATATAGTTAGAAGTTCTTATCGTAGGAATATTGATTAGGATGAAAGCTCGGATCAAGGGTTGATGTTAATCTAAATCAATTTATTTTTTATATTAAAAAAAAAAACTTAAAACAATGTACCTTTTATATTAAAAAAAGATCTAAAATTTTCACTTAATCAAATCCGGCTCTGGAACGATGAATTAGTAAACCTACCACACGAAACTTGGTGGGTTACTTTGCCCACTTGAAAGGAATGAAGCCTTTAGTTCGATAAATGAGGCCCGTCTTCAGTTAGCTTGTTTTGATTTTGGGTTTGACCTTTGTCTCTCTAAGATCAGCAAGTATTGCTCCAGTCTTATCTCCGATCTTCTGTTCTGGTCCAAATTTTCATTTTAGCATTTAATCTACTCGGTTTTGAAGATTTGGAATTAAGAACGGAGAGATAAAACGTTGATGAATCTTTGACAAGTAAAGTCACGCTTGACTAATAGTAAAAATCTAAGCAACAAATAAAGGCCCTCGAGTCAATCCAAAGCACGGCTTACTTTGCCCAAAATAAGTCGAGCTAGCAATTACTGTACCACCACCATTTTCCAATCAAACCCTACATGCGAATTGCTATGCCACCGCTTAACTTCTTGACTTTCAAAGGTCAAACACCACACCATCCTCTCTACCCTATTTATTCCTGCAACAACCTCTTCCATTAGAATAATCCCTCACTTATTATCCCCTCTCTCACCACCATTAATAGCCTGCAAGCAAACCAAAGTGATGAAGCAAGAGAATCCACTCTATAGAAATCTGAGTAAGGAAAGAAAATATACTGCTAGTACATGAAAAAAGAAAGAGACAAACCGATGAGAAGTACCCATTTCTCTAAAGCTACTTGCTCGCTCTCTCTCTCTCTCTCTCTCTCTCTCACTCACTCTCATTTCACTTTATTTTGTGTTTTGTTAAGAGCTTCTGCATGTGTCAACTCTGATAAAGATTCTAATTAAGTACCCAGCATGTCTTCTTTCTTTATCTCCTTTGCCTCTTGTTCGGAGGGATTGGCTTGTACTTTGAGTATAGTACAAGTATTTCAATTTTAATGCAAAACTGAAAGGTAGGGATGGGAGCGTACTTTCTCTCCTCCCTTTTTATTTATTTTCATTTCCTTTCTGGTTTATCTTGTCACAGGCGATTCCTGTTGTGTGGTTCTGTCTATTTTATAAACTTAATTATTTCATATTCAATAGCATTTCCTACATATATAATCTGATTGCTTTTTTTATATTTTCTTTGGGAGCTGGGGAGCACTGTTTATTAATTGAGACAAAATGAACGAAGGGTAGGTGAAGAGGCTATAAGAAGGGATGTTGTGTTTTGACAAGCTAGAGCATTCAGCACCGCAAGCTAAAGCTAGCACCAAAAGGGCTATATATTATCTCTTCTTGGTTCTCTTTTTATTGACTACTGTAGAGTAAGGTGTTTAACTTAATAAGATTTTGGCCTTTTGTCATCATGGCTTCATCAAACAGACACTGGCCTAGTTTGTTTAAGTCGAAACCTTGCAACCCTCATCACCACCAATGGCAGCATGACATCAACCCTTCATCTCTCATGTCAACTGGTTGCAACAGAAACCCCTACGCATCAGGTAACAAACACTAAAATCTGCAATTATAGATTATCTATCTTTGAAGTAAGTTTTATCCTTTTTCATACTTCTCTACAACGATAGTTGCATATGCTTTTCACTCCTAAACAAAGCCTAGGCTTTCTAGCCCGTCACCCACTTCATCACTCTTGAATTTGTCATTATCTATATAAATGTATTCTTAATTATCCTTTTTAAATAGTCCTCTGGAAGTGATATTAATTGTTGACAAATAATAGAATGATTTACAGCGTGTACTAGATAATTCCAACCAGAGAAAGTGCTCATTAAAAAGATCATATACTATGGCTTTTAATAGATTGTGTACATCTAAACCATGTTTTGCAAGCAGTTCCTGGATGTGAAGAGAGAAGTCCAGAGCCAAAGCCGAGATGGAACCCAAAACCCGAGCAAATTCGCATATTGGAAGCAATCTTCAATTCTGGGATGGTTAATCCACCGAGGGATGAGATACGAAAGATCAGAGCTCAGTTACAAGAGTATGGCCAAGTTGGTGATGCCAACGTCTTTTACTGGTTTCAAAACAGAAAATCAAGAAGCAAACACAAGCTGAGAAATCTTCAAAACTCGAAACAACAACAAATTACCCCTTCAACCACCAAACCTATGACTACCACTCTCACAGCTCCATCGTCTCTATCATCTTCCTCCCAAAAATCATCTCCAAAAGTGTCCAAAAGGACTCTCTCTTTGAGCTCTCCCACTTTTATTGATGCTTCCAATTCGCCAAACAGTTCAGTTAGCCAGACCTATTTTCAAGCGCAAAATGAATATGTGTCTGAACCCTTTTTCTTCCCCGTTCAACAGACTGGAGGGGAAACTGTGGCTTTTACTCAAGGGTTTTGCTTCTCTGAGCTCTCAAATGTGGTTAATGTTCAAGATCACACAGTTGGGCCTTGCCCTAGTCTCTTACTTAGTGAGATAACGAATTCCAGTGCTTCAAAAAAAGGAAACCATGAAGAGAGAAACCTAAAGATGCAACCGCAGCTCAGTTACAGTACTGCCACCTCTCCATTTACTCATAGCATCGATCTTGCTCCTCCTCTCCCTCTTTCAGCTAACACTAGCACTGTTTCCATTCAATCCACCATTAATCAAATTCAAGGTAATCTAGTTTTAGAATTTTGCTTAATGCCCATATTGCAAGCACGTGATAAACAAGCTCCAAGCATGTTCTTGAAATGTGATGGTACCGAGATTCTTCTTTGATGAATTGATAAAAATTTACCAAGTGGGGCTAAATTCACCCAAGATTTCATGAAAGTGACTGAAGAATAATATCTATCAAACATTTTAGTAGCAGATCTTTTATTTATTGAACGAAAGAAAAAAATAACATATACTCTATATAGGACTCAAAGATGCGAGATTTGTCATTTTGGATCCCCAATTTGCGATCTTTTTGTCTAGATGGACGTGTGCATGGCTTGATTGACCATGGCTTTAGCTTTGACATTCTTTTTCAAAGAAAATGATTCTGTGTTTGTCAGGTCTAGGGGTGTCCGGTGGCAATGAAAGGTCGACGGTGTTTATCAATGATGTTGCTTTTGAAGTAGCTATGGGACCCTTTAATGTGAGAGAGGCTTTTGGTGATGATATTTTGTTGATTCACTCCTCTGGTCAGCCTGTTCTCACCAACGAGTGGGGTATCACCCTGGAGTCACTCCAGCACGGCGCTCTCTACTATTTGGTACCCCTTTCCATTAGTGAACATGTGAGTTTGATTCTATTGATTATTGAGACCATTTTCTTCTGTTCATGAAACCATTTTTCATGCATTTTATGATTTAGATTCTTGAGAAGAAATGAAGGTTGTATTTATTGGTTGACCAAGAATTTCTTAACCAATTGGCATTGGGGTTTGAACACAGAAAAGTGTGCCATACGGCATGAAATTTTAGGATGTGAGCCAGTTCGTCTGCACACACAAATTGATCGATATACGTCAAGTTACATTTATTTCCTGTGCGTGAACAGTGAAGGTTTTGTTTACTAAATGGATTGTTCGTGAATTTTTCTCGGATTGCAGATATAGAAGCGTGGAAGCTAGCTCTGAGGAGATGGGAGCTGGCTGTGGTTCCGTGCTTGTGATCTTAGTTTCTAATTCTCTCTTTCTTAGGGTTTGAATTTGTTTTTCTTTTATTTTTATTGTTCGAACTGCTAGTTATGGACCTTTTTTTATGGATCTAAGATAACATAAGAAGTTGTGGACCAAATGTATTTTGTTCCTTGTTCAAGCAATACATATATATATATATATATATATATGGAATATGCTTATCAATTTATATATGCTATAGTCTCTACGGTATACACCCGCTAGGGTGTAGCTAGGAGAAAATGGATTCATGTACATGTACTCGTGGGAAGTGAACGTTTGCGGATAATGCGAACTCACTTCCAACTGAGCTGATATCATTCCCATACTTTCTGCCAGCTTTTAGGTTTGACTTGTTGCTGAAGGAATCCACACTGTAGCCTCATGAATTTGTCATTTGGCTTGTCACCATGACTTCGACCGCCTCGTGGTGGTTTTCTTACTTGGAAGAAATTCTAGGGGAGATCTGACGAGTAGTGGAAACTATACTCGAAAAAATTTCAATTTATTTTATTGGGAAATACAGTGTTCCATGGGCTGAATCTACCCTATAAAATCTTAATATATTTATTGCTGCCCTAACCAATTTCAAATTTAGATTAAAAAACTTTTTAACCAAACATTAACATTTACATGGTTAAAAATATTAGATGATTTTAGCTTCTCTAACTTATGCAATCCCAAGTTATTAATTACCTCTTAGCAACCTAAGGTAGTATTTAAATTTCATGGGTACACATGGTGTCATGGAACTCCATGTACATTTGACTGCGGCAGATGATAAATAGTATTTTTGAACAAGATTTCTTCGTAAAAACACTTCCTCCAAGCACCTTCTTTATCTATAAAAAGATCTAAAACTTTTTTTACATGTTTTATTAAATTTAATAGTTAAATTTAAATTCTATTTAAAAGATAAAAGTTTTTTAGTTGGTGGTTTGTTCTTAACTTTGATGTATCAATAGTCATTCCTTTTTTTCATACAATCATATTCATTAACACTTCCCTCACTTATAAATAACCTATTTTAGGGTTATAAGTGAGGCTCTCATTAAATACCATAATTATGTTTACGATCATATTTAATCAATACTAATACATTTAAAAATAACATTGTTTTATTAGGGAACTTTTTCCGTTTTTGTATATCTTTGTATTCAAACTCGCTAATCTTCCAGCCTTGTATTTTTTTTTTTGTTATATGTACTTATATTTTGATTAAAAAAATAACATTTTTTAATATTTATATATTATATTTGGTGTAAAATTAGAAAATCAATTGATGATGCATAATATACATTGTGCATTAAATTGAGGTTTTTCCATGATTTTATTTTTATTCACTAATACATCCCCAACCTAAGTTGCTTGCATTATACTTGTATTGTCATTAAACTTTTGATTTAATTAGAAGAATATATAACTTTTTAATTAAATTAGAAGAATAATTATAGATGATAGTATTCGAATTTATAATTGTTTAGTAAAAAAATATTTTAATATCATTTCAACAAATCTTCTAAACACTAAAACATATTAAGAATATTTGTTTTTCTTTTTTTTTTGCATTTTATTTTTAGTGGTGGGGTTCACCATTAAAAAAAACAAAGTATTAAAAAAAAAAAACTTCCACTGCGTTATTAGATAATCCCTCAAAAATATTTTTATATTAACTCTCCGTGAAGTTTAATTATTACATTCCTGCAAGGTTCCAAGTGTACTGTTGCCTCTCCCATCCAGGATTTTAGGGTTCAAGTATCCAATTCACATGTATCCCAAGGGTTTAAACAAATAGCCCTAATTAGAACAACTTTCTTGCACGAATCATAGAAACTGATACGAAAACGGAAAGGATTGCTGTTATCGACGAATAATATCCAATGAATTTAAACTTTTGTGGCAGAAATGAATATACAGACTAGAGATAGGAGTAGTTGTTGACGGGAGGGTCAACTTTTTTGATTGATTGGTGCAGATTATTTACGTGCACACTGGCGATAACAGTGCTAATACTCACTTCCACTTCGATTTGACTAAGCGATTTGGATGTATCAATTACCACTCTTCTGTCACAAAATTCTTACACACAGAGCACTGTGGTTTTCATGAACCATCAGGGATGATGACCATGACTACAAAAGCTCCTTACAAAACCAATCTCTATGTCCTCAGGCTGCAATTTTTTGGGTGGATTCCAAGAGCTGGGGTATCCAAAGTGAGTGGAAAGAAAAACCAAGAAATTAAAGGAAGGTATGGTGGCTGTTTTGTTGTCCGTAGGGTGTGATTCTGGGTGCCAGGAAAACTAGATGCAGGGGCAGCAGCAACTGGTGATTGATTTATGGTCAACACTACATGCTCCCACCGTAGGGATTCTGTGTAAGAACAGATAGCTCGATGGGATTGTTCTAGCCCAAGTTCCATGGCCTTATCTAGCGATGAGCTAGAAACCCACACCTCTGTGGTCAATCCATTTACATGTATGGGAAAGCATTGGACAATTGACAATCTTGTGCCTGAAGTTGCAGACCCCCGTGATAAGCCAAGTGGTTCTCCCGCTAAAAAATAGTGTTAGGATAATAAAGTTTAAATCCAAAAATTAATACATTACAAAATAATATACTGATATTTACTCGTAGAAAACCAAGTATACTAACACAATATTTAACGTGGTTTGATAAATCGTCTACAACCACGGAAAGTCAATATTATTAGAGATAGAAAAAAAACACAAAACAAATACATGGAGAAAAAGGATTATACCCACTACTGCAATGGTAGCAGGGCTACTACCCTTAGCAGCCCCTCTTTCTCTCTTCTTCTCACATGTTGCACTCATACACTCTCTCATTTTGCTCTCAAACAATACCTCTATTTATAGGCAATTCATGGCAAACAAGAAGCCATAAATCATGGCACAAATTGTGGCACTAATAATGCCAATACATGGATTGTACCATTTTTGTCAATAGTGATGCAACTACCATTATAGCCTTTTGACAACAGTAACCCTACTTCTTAGGATAGGTTGCATAATTTATTACCCATTAATGACAAATCTCAAAAATCACCTCCTTTGACATTTATATGGGCATGATGCAACTACCATTATAGCCTTTTGACAACAGTAACCCTACTTCTTAGGATAGGTTGCATAATTTATTACCCATTAATGACAAATCTCAACAATCACCTCCTTTGACATTTATATAGGCAATTGTCCTCTTGCTTTTTCAGCACAAGCTTGCATCCTACAACTCTTTCAAGCCTACCATTCCGAGAGCATCTGTGGCCAAGTTTATAGGTACTCGCCAAACCTTTCAATCACCAGAGTTACCAAAGCACACCCTTGCTTACACTAAAGGATCACTTCAACCAGATGGTCTCCCACATTACATCTAAAGAGTGTTGATGGCTTGTCTCTAGGACAAAACGTTCCCTTTCGAGCGTATCAACCATACTCAATCCAGAATGATTTATCAAGCCTCACACCAAGGCTTACAACACCCCCTCAAATGGAAATTTCTATTTTTAAATGTGATAGTCATTATCTGAGTATTTCAAAATGATCACAAGCTCATTACTCTTCCAGGAGTTGTGTCTGCCCTCTGTTCCACCCTAGGAACCACGTCTTACTTCTCTGTGAGTCTCCCGCTCTTAGTCTAAAGAGTCCAGGTAGCTTTCCACCTTTAACCATGGGGGCAACCCATTAAAAGTTGATCCATATCTGTCTTTATACTCTGAGTATTACAATGCTATTACAGAGCTCACCACCTTGACAAGAATCAATTTGTTCCAGGAACCTACGCATGCCTTCTGCTCCTACATAGCAGTCGCGTCTTAATACTTCATAAGTCATTCACTTATTGTCCAAGGTAAATGTCTTCTAACTCATTGATATTTAGTATAAGGGCAATATCTATGAAAGTCAATCTTATATTTATCTCCATACTCATTATAGCCCTTT
>NW_011499997.1:8360-34359 GCF_000495115.2 Populus euphratica | reverse complement strand
GCGGAAAGGGTTTCTTATTTTGAGATGTTTTAAAATATTATAACGGCTATTTTTTATTTGAAAATTTATTAAAAAAATATTTTTATTTTAAAAATTTATTTTTAATATCAATATATTAAAATAATCTTTAAAAAATTTATAAAAAAATTTAAAATTTAATAAACCACCACAATACAAATAAATAAACAACGATTACAGCCATGTTACAAATGAAGTGGCTTTTATTTCACGAAACTAATAGAATTATAGTTTTAGATTTTGCTTGATTTAAGGGTTGAGTTTTGAGTTTTGATTGGATGATTAGATTATTTTTATTAATATTTAAAAAAATTAAAATAATATTATTTTAATAAAAAAATTAATAAGATGCAATCAAATTTTTAATTAAATTTTATCAAGTTACCTTTAATATTTTATTATTTTTTTAACTTGATTTAATTTTAATTTGAATAAACTAAATTTAAAACCAACCTGTTATATAACTAACTCATTGAACAAGGCCGGATTTTAAAATGACGTTATTTTATTTTTAACAAACACCTTCAAATTTAAAATAATTATTTTGAGTTTCAATTTTTTTTATATTTTTTAACGCCATGCCTCCGGCGAAATTAAGTACATTTCTAATCGAATCTCGTGTACATCACATCTGAACAGATGATGATTTGGCAAAAGATTATTTTGTTCCAACTATTCACCGAAGAATTGTTGTGTAAATGGTGCGAATCAATAGAAAATAAAAATCATAACTTTAATCCAAATAAAAAGCCCATAAATCCTTTATTTAAAAAGAAAAGAGAGAGAGAGAGAGAGAGAGAGAGAGAGGAAGAGGAAAAAAAAGCCCACACGAACCACCTCTTGTGTTTAAAAAACACTAAAACAGCATTGCTGAATTTGCTTTAGATATATCCTTTCCCTGCTGTCATTCTCCAAACGTTAACTCAATATAAAAGGTGGCTAAAACGACATAAAAAAAAAAAAAAAGGAGAAAGAAACCCATCAAATGGGAGCCTATAGAGCTGACGATGATTACGATTACTTGTTTAAGGTGGTATTGATCGGTGATTCAGGCGTTGGCAAATCCAATCTCTTGTCTCGTTTTACAAGAAATGAATTCAGTCTCGAATCCAAATCCACCATTGGCGTCGAGTTTGCTACTCGCAGCATTCGCGTTGATGATAAAATCGTTAAGGCCCAGATTTGGGACACTGCTGGCCAAGAAAGGTTCCCCCACATCCCCTGCCTCTTTTTTTTCTTATAGATCTCTCATCCAATTCTTTCTTTTTTTCGTGTCATGAATGTGTTTTTAAAATATATATATATATATAACAATGTGGGTTGTGATTTTGATTATTTGGATTGGAATATTGGCTTTTCTTGAATTCTCAATAACTAAAAATATTAAATAACTTGGAAAATTATAGGCAACACATGATGAATTGTTCAAATGTGGAATTCAATATAATGAATTCTCACATACATTAATGGTGATAGACTTGGCCAATTTTGATGCCATAGAAATGCTTTGCGTAGTTGACAATGCACGGCTGTGCAATTGTAACTACTTGCATTTGTTCCATGCCCATGATCAGGATGGAACGGTGGAGGGTTTGACGTTAAACATCCATAATTAAGAATGACCGGTAGATTGTATTGTAAGGAACTGCAGGGTGATGTGGAGGTGATTTTTGGGATCTACGAAATTACAATTTATTAGTCAGAATTAAGACTCTCTTGGCATTACCTTGATGATTTGGGAGGATTTAATTAATGTTTGCGCAATCCTTCCTTGTTATGATCATTTTACAAAGTAGAAGGGCTAGATTAATATAACCAAGCAACGCCTATGTTGTCCGATGTTGCTATTTGGTTTTATAATTCTACAATTCATGATGCAAAATGGAGAAATCATTAGGTATATAAAGAATTGCACCCTCTTTTCTCGTATAAACATGGGATTCATCATGAAAATTATTCATGGACCCCACCTTCTTGTAAGAGAGGAAGAGGGCAACTCCTGAATAATGACTTCCGCAGTATGTGATGAAAATTTCTTGTTTAGATTATGATGTAGCAAATTCGGCTGTATTATTTCTAAATCTTCTTCTTCCTTTTTTCCAAAAGATACCGTGCTATAACAAGTGCATACTATCGAGGAGCTGTTGGAGCCTTACTAGTCTATGATGTAACCCGCCATGTTACATTCGAGAATGTGGAGAGATGGCTAAAGGAGCTTCGCGATCACACAGATGCTAACAATGTGATCATGCTTGTAGGAAATAAAGCAGACCTGCGTCACCTCCGAGCAGTTGCCACTGAGGATGCCAAGGGTTTTGCTGAAAGAGAGAGTACATTTTTCATGGAGACTTCTGCTCTCGAGTCAATGAATGTTGAAAATGCTTTCACAGAAGTGCTGGCCCAGATCTACCGTGTTGTAAGCAGGAAGGCTCTTGACGTTGGAGATGACTCAACATACCTGCCCAAAGGACAGACGATTAATGTCGGAAGCAGAGATGATGTCTCGGCTGTGAAAAAGGCTGGATGTTGCTCGTCATGAGTATTGGAAAGTTTCGAATTGTTTCTCTTCCGAGATTTTATTAGCTTAATCATGAAGAGAGAGCCTTAAGATTGTCGTCTTTGGGACTCCATTCAGGTTTATCTGACCATACGACAATATGCTAAGTTGACAAAAAAAACATTCAACAGTCTAAATGTCACTATTTTTTAAGAGCTAGAGATGAATTTGGAGCCTATTTTGAATCCTAAAAATGTTATGGTTCTTTATTTGTTGTTCTTTCTCCAGACAAAGTATTTGCTTGCCTCCACCCTCCCTCCATGTGATAGCAGCAGCCTAGTGCAGCAGTTTTATGTAAAGTTGGTTGTCTAGATCATAAACGTGTAAAGACCGGCTCTGACGGAGCATGTAATATTGGAAGCTCAAGGCTAAAAATTTATTTTATTGGTAATATTATTTTTCAACTTATTCATGTAACGCATCTAATTAAATTATAGAAGTGCTAAGAACCATATCGTATTTAAATCAATGAGATGTTATAATTATAAGCTTGCTCTATTTTTTAAGAAGTTTATTGTAGGTGGACTCCTTCATGCATCTATCAAGTTATCCCTGAATTCTAATGAAGATCGCTGAAATGAGAAAGGATTCGTGAACTTTTAAGGAAAAAAAAAGTCAAAACGTATAAAATACCCTAAAAGTTCATTTTGAACATGATATTCTGTATTACTATTGCTCTTCAAATAGAAAATAATACAGTATGAAGATATTTTCTAGTTTCTTGATTGAAATAATATTTTAAAACAATAAAAAATGAAAAGGCTTTCTGATTTTTATTAAAAAATAAAAACTAGGAATGAAGTAAAATATTGAAATAGAAAAATAGAAAACACTATCAGCACACCAATTACCTTTCCAATGAGCCATACATTGCTTCCCAAGTTACGCGACACCACGAAGCATTTTAACAGCAATTTTTGCAAGCAACTCACCCAATCCTTCGGTTAGTCCGCCAACGATGCCAGAGTTGAGGGCTTGCAGAAGAAGAAAAATCACACCATAACTGGATTCTCCATCCTCGAGGACTCACAACAGTGACAAATCATGTTCGATAATATAAAACAAATAATGGGTTATCATAGTGCAAGGGCAACAGTTCAGGCATTCCCAAGAAGACAAGGAGTAAGCTGCGAACAAATAGGTTTGAGAATTGGAATTCAGAATAGATGTTCAAATACAATCCAATCAAAATATTCTGTATACAAATTAAAGTTCAACCTTCTAAAAAGCATGAAATAATCTATTTGCTTTTCAAAACCAATAACATTGTCGACAAAGATAGGAAGATTATAGGCCAACTAGCAAGTTCTTTCTAGCATATTATGGAGGGCACTAATTGTTGATAACTTTCCTCCTATGGTCATTTCCGAGATTCTGCTTTCTTCTGCTCCTTGGCTGAAAAAACACAGTTTCTATCATTTACAAGAAAACATGAAAATAGAGGGCAAAGCAGTTTCTCCTAGAACCTTACCAGCCTTTTCTTCTTCTCGCTTTCTAGCAGCTTCTTCCCTTTGCTGGCGGATGAGACTCAATCGTTCTGCATGAAAAATAGAATATGAAACTTACAAAGATGGAAAAATGTGCAGGCTGCAAATAGAGCACAGAAGGAATGAAACATTCTTCAACCAAAGCCATCTCACAGAAATCTAATGAGATTGTTAAAGAGTAATATTGGTCGGATAAGCCCACAAACCTGAGACATGCCAACCATGTCACACCATACAATAGCACACCATTACATGACATCTAAATCATTAGAGGTGACTGTTTCACTTCCTACCACACTAATATGACAGATAAAAATACCTTCAACCCATGCTCAAATACAAAATATTCACATTAGGCCCAAAGAGCATATAATCTCTTACCCAAGTCTTTCCTAGCCTGCTCTGTTTTCCCTTGTTCTTGCAGCCTCATGTATCGCTCATGAGCCCTTTGTTTCTCTAACTCCTCCCTGCAAAAGATCGAAGCAAGCATTGTCAAACAAAATTTCTTCAGGTATAATCTAGAACCCCTAAAGATTGAGCCCTAAGAGCAACATATTATTTCCTGTTTCAGCACAACCATAACAGTTTGATATCCTCTCTACATCTCAACAAAAACGAATTCCTTCTTCAATACACAATATGCAAACCTTTCACGCCTTGAAAGCTCTGTTGTTTTCCCAGTCTGAAAACACAAAATAATAACAGCATTACTTCTCGATCTAATATAATCACTAAAAAAACATAGAAACCGAAACTTACATCAACATCTCTAGCTTTCAAGTTCTTTGCTTTCACCAAATTAGGATTTTCAATCTCAATAATACCTTGAGTTCCTTTCCGCTTTTGCTAAACATTATTCAACCAATTTCCAATTAACAATCCATTCCAAATAAATAAAAAATGTAAATACTTTAATAATTACTAACATCAGGATCATCTTCTTCGGATTCCTCCTCAGATTCCTCTTCCCTCTTTTCCTCTTCATACTCAGCTTCCTCCTGAGCATTTTAAATACAGATTCTCTCTCACACACAGTATCAACTTCACCAAAACAATTACATAAAAAACACAATTACTAATCAGAGCTGGGATAAGACGACACACATACCCGCTTAAACGTGCGAGGACGGGTTGAGGTGCCAGCAACTGCAATAAATCGAATATTACAAACAAATAAACAAAACTTAATTTTTACAAAAAAAAAAAAATAGAAAGCAACAACTTTATAGATGGTTAAATAACAATCCAGATCCAACTGCAATTTCTAAAAAAAAAAATAAGACAATCTTACGCATCTGCTCGGGGGTAGAAAAGTGGCGCTGACCGGTAGGCTTTCCCTTAAACTTTCCTCTTCCCATCTTAATAAATCAAAACAATAAGTACTCAAAAAAAATAAAAATAAAAAATTAAAGTTAAAGGAAAAGAGAAGGATTGATAGGCTTTTAGTTCTAATCAGAAGGAAGATGTACTCTGTTTGATTTAGAAGTGGAAGAGAGGAGGATTTGATCTGATTTGATTTGATCCTTCCTGATGGATGGATGGATGGATGGGTTCCAAAGGCAAAACCCTAGAGGAGAAAACTTGGACCCGCGTGTGGTGGACGGGAACTTTTTATTGTGTCTGTTTTGCCCACATGGATCCTATGCCTTCACGTGGTAAATCTGTTGATCACACGATGGAGATGCGATAGATGTCTGATGAAAGTTTTGGAGCCCACAGAAAAGTGAAGCACCGCCAGCCCAGGCCTGAAAATCAAAAGACAGGCCTAGCCCAGATCTGATCGCTCAGCCTCCTTGGCGTCTTGTAACCCAAAAGGAAAGTTTGGATTTGAATCTTCGCATGTTTTATTAAATTTATTAAATAAAATTTAAATTTTAAACTGAATAAGTATTATTTAATGCATGATAATGCCAACCTAACGAGCTATTTATTGATCATGTCATGTTGGTCATCTTTCCTAGTAATAGGATGATCCCATTTATTATATTAATACAGTATTTAAATTTTATCTAGTCTTATATAAGTAATTTATATCCTATAAAAAATATATTGAATCTTAATACAAACTATTTTTTTGTTAATAGCATCATGAATTTTAACTAAATTATACTATGATGTTAATTTAATTTCTCAAGGATTCCACTATATATAAATATATATATATATATATATATCCCATGAACATCCATGAACATTTATGGACATTACTAGTAGTTCTGACAAAGCTTGATTGCATATATTTACTCGTCTTTTGATATATATCCCATGAATATCCATGAACATTTATGTACATTACTAGTAGTTCTGACAAAGCTTGACTGCATATATTTACCTGTCTTTTGATATGATCTAATGTAGAACCTATCAAGTCCCACGTGTTGAGTTTTTCAAATATTATAGACGGGTGCGAATTATAACATAAAATTATTTGAAAGTTTTTAATATCTTTTTAGATATATCTAGAGTTATTTATGAATTTGTTATTTGAAGATTTGATTTTCTTTGATTTTGAATAATTTTTTAAAAATTGAGTTGTTACAAATCTTAAGTCATTTAATTGTCAAGTAGCCTCTAACACTAATCCACATGAACTACCTATGAGAAATGTTCTAAATCTTTATTTAGATAAAAAGGATTGTTATACTTAAAGTGATAACTCTAATTTTATATTTACGTAGTTTTTCTATTTATCAAACAACCACTCTTCTAATAGGATAAAAAGTATATCTTACTATTTATAGAAAAATCTAAAAAACTCTATATATTAACAAAATATCAATTTGCTCCCTAAATAATATTTATATATTAATTTATAATAATTTTAGAAATTAACTCAATCAAGTCCTTAATTGATTTTTCTAAGTCTAGAAATATAATCCATGTATTAATTATAATATAATTTTTAATTTCTAAAATATATTTTAATCAAGTAATACTTAATTAAATCATCCAAGTTCAATTTTGACTAATGATTTTTAATGTATGTAACTCATTAGGTTTCTAATATTTTAGCCCAAGTATAAATTATAATTCTAATTAAATAGAATTAAATAAATTAAACAAATGATTTATTATTAATTTAAAAATTTATTTATTTATTTTTCAAAATCAGATACAATATTTAGCAACATATCATGATCCCTCAAATATTAGAAAAGTCATTAGTGGTTTGACCTCACTTTTCACTGACTGATTTTTTAGTGTAATTAATATTTTTTCATCAGTATTATTCGAATTTAACATTAAAGCATAAAATATATCTGTCATGCTAAATCATGTTCTCTACATAATAGTCACTGATCATTTAAATAAGATTTAATTTTTTTTTAAAATTTCATTTAATCTTAACTAAAGATTTTATAAAATGTTTTTAGTATAAATACTATTGTTATATTGTTATATTAGGTTATTATACAATTTGAATCACCATTCCCAATTTAAAAAACATAATTAATATTTAAATGGATTGATATGCATTTGGAACATCATTTCTAACTTAAGAAATATAATTAACATTTAAATCTTAGTATTTAATTTTAAATTAGATAAGAGGATTAAATAATTAAAGTTATCATATATTATATTATTTACAGTTATGATATATATATGTGTGTCCCACGAACATTTATATGCATCACTAGTAGGTTCTGACAAAACTTGACTGCATATATTTATCTATCTTTTGATATGATCTAATGTAGAACCTACCAAGTCCCAAGTGTTGGGTTTTCAAATATTATACATGGGTGTAAATTATAATATAAAATTATTTGGAAGACTTTAATATCCCGTTTGATAGATCTAGAGTTATTTATGAATTTGTTTCTTGAAAATTTGATCTTCTTTGATTTTGAATAATTCCTTAAAGACTGAGTTGTTACAAACCTCAAATCATTTAATTGTCAAGCAATCTCTAAGAGTAATCCACATGAACTACCCATGAGAAATGTTCTAAATTTTTATTTAGAAAAAAAAAGATTGTTATGCCTAAAGTGATAACTATAATTTTATATTTACATAGTTTTTCTATTTATCAAACAACCACTCTTCTAATAAAAAGCATATCTTACTATTTATAGGAAAATCTAAAAAACCCTATAAATTAACAAGATATCAATTTGCTCTCTAAATAATATTTATATATTAATTTAGGATAATTTTAGAAATTAACTCAATCAAGTCCTTAATTGATTTTTCTAAGTCTAGAAATATAATCCATGTATTAATTATAATCTAATCTTTAATTTCTTAAATATATTTTAATCAAGTTAATTAAATCATCCCGGTTCAATTTTGACTAATGATTTTTAATTTATGTAACTCATTAGGTTTCTAATATGTTAGCTTAAGTATAAATTATAATTCTAATTAAATAGAATTAAAAAAAATTAAAAAATTATTTATTATTAATTTAAAAATTAATTAATTTATATTTCAAAATCAGACACAATATCTAGCAACATATCATGATCCCTCAAATATTAGAAAAGTCATTAGTGGTTTGACCTCTCTTTTCACTGACTAATTTTTTATAATGCTTAATTTTATTTTCATTAATATCTTGTTTATACCTTTCATTTCCTTTCCTTTTCTTAGTTAACTTTTATCTTATTTATGTTCTTATCTTGTTTATTTATGATTCTCTCTTTCATTATATTTAGCTAAGTTTATTATATCAACGTGTAAAGGTTATACTAATAGTGTAAAAATAAATATAGTGTAAACTTAATATAAACTTTAATGTTTGATACTAACATATTTTATATTTGTTATCCTTTTCATCAATATTGTTTGAATTTAACATTAAAGTATAAAACATATCTGTCATGCTAAATCATGTTTATTCTTTACATAATAGTCATTGATCGTTTGAATAAGATTTTTTTTTTCAAATCTCATTTAATCTTAGCTAAAGATTTCTAAGTGAATGCTATTTAAGAATAGATAAAATATTTTTTTAATTCACTTAAGATGATGAATCCTCTCTTAATCACTCAAGTATCTTTATATAGTTCATCTATACCCAATATTTGCCCTTCTATTACCTCAATTAAGATAACAAGTAACATAATCAAAACATAACATTCTCTATATAAGATGACTTAGAAATCTCAAATCTAATGATCACTTACACTACTATTATGTGAGCATTTCCATATATATAGGTGATCTCTTTATATGAAATTCTCATGCATATTAGTTCAATATATATATCTTATGATAAACATCTATATATTAGTTTTAGGTATCATTTATATCTCAACTTATAAGAACAACTATTTCCTTTTATAAATAAAAGAACATAATAGTGGAATATAAAAAAAATCTCAACCAGCTTAATATTAAAAATAATAAAATTAATAAAGATAATTTTAAAAAAATTATAAAAAAATCACGGAGAGAAATACTGTAGCAATCCATAGTATTTTAAAGAAAAACATTATGAAGATAAATTCTCAATCAGTTCAATATAAAAAAAATCAACAAAGACAATTCTGAAAAAAAAATCATAAAAAAACTATGTGGAGAAACAATATAGCAATCTACAAAGCTAAATTCTCAACTAACTCCATATTAAAAAATAAAATTAACAAAAAAAAATTCTAAAGAAAACACACAAAAAAAATTTAGAAATAAAACAAAAAAATAAAAAAAATATGTGGGAAAACATTATAGCAAAATAAAAACTATATAGGGAAATATTGTAGCAATTCACAGTGTTATAAAGAAAAAATTTACAAAACGAAATTTTCAACCAGCTTAATATAAAAAAGATAAAATCAACAAAGATTATTTAAAAAAAATTCATAAAAAACCATGCAAGAAAACATTGTAATAATTTATAATGTTTTAAAAAAATTACAATGCTAAATTTTCAATTAGTTTAATATTAAAAAAAATAAAAAAATAATTTAAAAAACACAAAAAAAATAAAAAACAAAAGAAAAAGAGAAGAAGGTTTTTGGGGGGGGGGGGAATGTAAAACACAAAAAAATATGGGGAAAAAAAGATATGGGAAAAAAAGGAAAATAAACAAAAATAAATAAAACATAAAAAACAAAAATAAATAACAAAACAGCTAAAAAATAAAACTACAGTACTTTCCCCTTCCCACTAGAGTATTTGTTAATAATTAACTTCATCTTTATAGTTTCAAGAGTTTTGCATTTCATGTTGCAACAAGATGAAGGATTCTTTTGGCTGGCCCGGCGATATAGCTATGGATAAGAAGATTGGTGCTTGGACTGGTGAAATACCAAGTTACTTCAAAGTCACAGATGCAGGTGATTCTGCAAGTGAAGGAAATTCAACAGATGCCACCCCCGCACAGAAGATTGACGCCGATCTGAAATCATCTGCACTGGATATTGCTAGTTATCAGGTAATCCAATTTGTTCCATTATCTATGCTTCATCTTCCCCGTTCAGGTTTATCTGGTAGTGCTTTCTAATGTGAATCAGCTACATTGAATCAAGTATGAGGATAGGCATCTGTTTCGGATTGTCATTCCAAGAACCAGAGTTCATAGCGTGTGCTGGTCTTTCCTCATTTATCAGTGGACATTATGACATTGTCTTTCGGGGTTGATGAGTGAGTGGATTAGCCGTTTAGGTAACTTATCTTCCTTCAATCTCAAAATAGAATGAAAAGAAATGTATTTTTTTATTAATAAATATATTTTTAAAATTAATGATTATAAATCTTTAATAATTTTAAAATTTATATAAAAAAATCTAAAATCTGAGCCCACCCTCAAGTTAAAAAAAACGTATTTATTATTCCTAGTCCTTGGACTCCAATGGCATTAAATTCAATAGAGGTGGATGGGTGTATGCCGTGTGATGGCACGCACGTAAAGGTCGCTGACGTCTATTTTTGGTTGAAATTTCGGTGGTTTTGTCGGCTGATGGGAAAATCAATTGTTTCAAACCTATAAGAAGGGTTGGCGTGTATGAACGGGCAGCCAATCCCCTGGCAAAGGAGTTTTATGGTGGATGGAATTTACCCCCCGGTTTGTACTCTTTAACATTTGTCTTTTTCTTTTTCCTTTTTTGTTTTTTTGTCTGTTTGGGAGTTACTTGGTGGTTATATTCTGTATATATCCTGTTTTGTATTTGCTATTTAAAAGTATTTTAAAAAAATTTAAAAATTTTATATTTTTTATTAATTTTAAATTAATATATTTTTAATATTTTTAAATTATTTTAATATATTAATATTAAAAATAATTTAAAAAAATAAAAAAATATCAAACATACTATGACATAAAAAATTATTTAAAAAATAATAACAACTATATTTTTAAACAAATTTTATAGTAAATATATTTGGTATTGTGATATCATGTGGTTATAATTTTATAAAAATTATTTTTAATTAAAATTAATTTTAAATTATATACCTGAGAGGAACAGGCCCTCGTGCAAATATTTATGTGGTAATTAACAACTTAAGCTGTGAACCCGAGTTCGAAGAAAGGATTAAAAAAAGATAAAAAACTGAAATAATTTTCCGAGTACTTCACGATCCAAATGTTCAAGAATCGAGAGAGATAATTGCTATTGGTCATTTGTTTGTTCCATTCTCTGTAGAAGCTTTGAAATAGCAGTCAAAAGAAAAAATAGGCTGGACAGCTGCGTTCGACTTCCTCGTATTAACATTATTTTAGCCATGTTTGTTTCTGTATTTTAAATATATGTATTTTTTAAAATATTTAATTTGTTAATTTTTATTTATTTTAAATTAATATATTTTTTATGTTTTTAAATTATTTTGATATGTTAATGTTAAAAATATTTTTAAAAAATAAAAAAAAAATTATTAACATATATTTTAACATTAAAAATTATATAAAAAATAATTATAACGATACTCTAAAACAAGCTATTAAAGCCCTAACTTATCATTTATTTTTTCTTGTCTTTTTCGAAGCTTTTTGCTATAGCCACGGGATGTTTATCTTGGAGGTGTTGTCGGTGGTTTTTTTTTTTTAGTGATATCCATATAAAAAGGATATATTTTTTACTTGCATGAGGTGTGGTTGATGCATTAAAATGTTGACTAATCGGTTACCTAACGCGTGATAAAGCTGTTTAAGATAAGATCAGTTTGAGTTAGACATGTGAGGCACAGCAAAGCTATGCTTATTTATAAGTAAAACCTCGGAGGCATCCATAATTAGCACCAAGGTTTAAAGGTCGTCTACTTATAAAAATGGCCAGCCAATTTTAAGGCTTTGCAATCTAAAATGAGCTCCAACATAGCAGCTCGGAGCAGCAAAGCCCTTCACATAGCCATGTATCCATGGTTTGCCCTAGGTCACCTTACTGCATTTGTCCATTTCTCAAACAAGCTTGCAGAGAGAGGCCACAGAGTCTCTTTCTTCTTGCCAAAAAAAACTCAATCCAAGTTTGAGCCTTTCAATCTTCATCCTGATCTCATAACCTTCATTCCTATCACTGTCCCTCATGTTGATGGCCTCCCTACAGGCACCGAAACAACTACTAATGTTCCCTTCCCCTTGCATCCTCTTTTAATGACTGCGATGGATCTCACAGAACATGTCATCGAGGACCATCTTCGCATCCTTAATCCTCACTTCGTCTTCTTCGATTTTACTCATTGGTTGCCGGTGTTGTCACGCAAGCATGGTATTAAATCCGTGCATTTCTGCATCATTAGCCCAGCTACCATTGGTTATCTGTTAAGTCCTGAGAGAAAACTTGAGAGCTTGACAGCAGCTGATTTGATGCAGCCTCCGCCGAGTTTTCCACCGTCATTAATTAAGCTGCGTGCCCATGAAGCTCGAGGAATGTGCGCTGTTACTGTACAACAATATGGAAGCAACATTTCATTTCAGGAACGCAATTTATATGCCTTAAGTCAATGTGACGCTATGGCCTTCAAAACTTGTAGAGAGATGGAAGGGCCTTATTCTGATTATATCGAGGACCAATTTGGCAAGCCTGTGATTCTGGCAGGTCCTATCGTGCCAGAACCACCAAACTCAGTCTTGGAAGAAAAGATTGCCAAAATGTTGGATAACTTCAAAGCTGAAACTTTAGTATTCTGTGCCTTTGGGAGTGAATGTATTCTTAAGAAAGATCAGTTTCAAGAGCTGGTTTTAGGTCTTGAGCTTACATCATTGCCCTTTTTCGCTGTCCTCAAACCACCTATTGGAGCTGAAACAATCGAGTCAGCCTTGCCGGAAGGGTTCGAGGAGAGAGTTAAGGGAAGAGGATTTGTTTATACGGGTTGGGTCCAGCAACAGCTGATCTTGAGGCACCCTTCTGTGGGATGTTTCGTGACTCATTGTGGATCTGGGTCGTTGTCAGAGGGTATGGTAAATAAGTGTCAATTAGTCCTCTTGCCAAATGCTGGAGACCAAATAATCAATGCAAGAGTAGTGGGTGGAGATCTGAACGTTGGAGTTGAAGTCAAGAAAGGTGAAGAAGATGGCTTGTTTACAAGACATGGTGTCTGCGAGGCAGTGAAAGCTGTGATGGATGATGATAGTGAAGTGGGGAAATTGGTGCGAGCAAACCATGCAAAATGGAGAGAGTTTTTGTTAGGCAAAGGGCTTGAAAACTCTTATGTGGATGGTTTTGTCCACAAGTTGCATGAACTGTTGGAGTGATCCGGTTTGATGAATTGAACTGTTTTTGCCTCTCTTTTTCTCCCCCATGCATACAAGGCCACCTGCAGAGGCACGCAGCTTATGGCTACAAATATGTCGTTTATCTATGTTGTTATAAATCCGTGCACCTGGGGTTAGTTTAATATATTTGGAGGTAATCAGTTGATTATATGTTATTATTATATTCATATAAAATATATATTTATTATTAATAAAAACTTGATTTATTTTAAATATTAATATAATATTAGATTAATTAATCTAGAATAAAAATAAATTTTATGGAACAAAAATATTGTGTAAAAGAAATTATAAAGTTACTATAATTATGAGATTTCTATTGTATTAAATTATAGTTCTTAAAATAATATCCATAGTTGATGCTCTCTTAAATACTGGATATTCATTATATATATTATGTTGTTTTATTTATAAAAGCAAATAGTTATTCTTATAAGATGAGATATAAATGATACCTAGAACTAATATATAGATGTTTATCATAAGATATATATACTGAACTAACATGTATGAGAATTTCATATAAAGAGATCACCTATATATATGGAAAGGCTAACATAATAGTCGTGTAAGTGATTCTTAGACTTGAAATTTCTAAGTCATCTTATATAGAGAATGTTATACTTTGATTATGTTACATGTTATCTTAATTGAGGTAATAGAAAGGAAAATATTAGGTATAGATGAACTATATAAAGATACCTGAGTGATCAAGAGAGGATTTTATCATCATAAGTGAATTAAAAAAAAAAGTTTTATCTATTCTTAAATAGCATTCACCTAGAAATCTTTAGTTAAGATTAAATGAAATTTAAAAAAAAAATTAAATCTTATTCAAATGATCAATGACTATTATGTAGAGAATAAACATGATTTAGCATGACAAATATGTTTTATGCTTTAATGTTAAATTTGAATAATACTGATGAAAAAATATTAATTACACTAAAAAATCAGTCAGTGAAAAGTGAGGTCAAACCACTAATGACTTTTCTAATATTTGAGGGATCATGATATGTTGCTAAATATTGTATCTGATTTTGAAAAATAAATAAATAAATTTTTAAATTAATAATAAATCATTTGTTTAATTTATTTAATTCTATTTAATTATAATTATAATTTATACTTGGGCTAAAATATTAGAAACCTAATGAGTTACATACATTAAAAATCATTAGTCAAAATTGAACTGGGATGATTTAATTAAGTATTACTTGATTAAAATATATTTTAGAAATTAAAAATTATATTATAATTAATACATGGATTATATTTCTAGACTTAGAAAAATCAATTAAGGACTTGATTGAGTTAATTTCTAAAATTATTATAAATTAATATATAAATATTATTTAGGGAGCAAATTGATATTTTGTTAATATATAGGGTTTTTTAGATTTTTCTATAAATAGTAAGATATACTTTTTATCCTATTAGAAGAGTGGTTGTTTGATAAATAGAAAAACTACGTAAATATAAAATTAGAGTTATCACTTTAAGTATAACAATCCTTTTTATCTAAATAAAGATTTAGAACATTTCTCATAGGTAGTTCATGTGGATTAGTGTTAGAGGCTGCTTGACAATTGAATGACTTAAGATTTTTAACAACTCAGTTTTTAAAAAATTATTCAAAATCAAAGAAGATCAAATCTTTAAATAACAAATTCATAAATAACTCTAAATATATCTAAAAAGATATTAAAAACTTCCAAATAATTTTATGTTATAATTCACACCCGTCTATAATATTTGAAAAACTCAACACCTGGGACTTGATAGGTTCTACATTAGATCATATATATATATATATCATAACTGTAAATAATTTAATATATGATAACTTTAATTATTTAATACTTTTATTTAATTTAAAATTAAATACAAAGATTTAAATATTAATTATATTTCTTAAATTAGAAATGATGTTCCAAATGGATATCAATCCATTTAAATATTAATTATGTTTTTTAAATTGGGAATGGTGATTCAAATTGTATAATAACCTAATATAACAATATAACAATAGTATTTATACTAAAAACATTTTATGTAATAAGAAAATGATTGTTCGCAATCAAACAAATGAAGAAAAGGTAAAAATCCATTATGAACAATAAGATGGACCGAGCTTAAAAAATCCTAATTAATTAGGAAAATTAGGAGAAAATTGATGAATAACCATAAATCATAATTGATCAAAGAAAAACAATTGAACACAGCTAAAATTTACATGATGGACTAAAAGGTTTAATCCTACTAAATAGTGGAATCCTTGAGAAATTAAATTAACATCATAGTATAATTTAGTTAAAATTCATGATGCTATTAACAAAAAAATAGTTTGTATTAAGATTCAATATATTTTTTATATGATATAAATTACTTATATAAGACTAGATAAAATTTAAATACTGTATTAATATAATAAATGGGATCATCCTATTACTAGGAAAGATGACCAACATGACATGATCAATAAATTGCTCGTTAGGTTGGCATTATCATGCATTAAATAATACTTATTCAGTTTAAAATTTAAATTTTATTTAATAAATTTAATAAAACATGCGAAGATTCAAATCCAAACTTTCCTTTTGGGTTACAAGACGCCAAGGAGGCTGAGCGATCAGATCTGGGCTAGGCCTGTCTTTTGATTTTCAGGCCTGGGCTGGCGGTGCTTCACTTTTCTGTGGGCTCCAAAACTTTCATCAGACATCTATCGCATCTCCATCGTGTGATCAACAGATTTACCACGTGAAGGCATAGGATCCATGTGGGCAAAACAGACACAATAAAAAGTTCCCGTCCACCACACGCGGGTCCAAGTTTTCTCCTCTAGGGTTTTGCCTTTGGAACCCATCCATCCATCCATCCATCAGGAAGGATCAAATCAAATCAGATCAAATCCTCCTCTCTTCCACTTCTAAATCAAACAGAGTACATCTTCCTTCTGATTAGAACTAAAAGCCTATCAATCCTTCTCTTTTCCTTTAACTTTAATTTTTTATTTTTATTTTTTTTGAGTACTTATTGTTTTGATTTATTAAGATGGGAAGAGGAAAGTTTAAGGGAAAGCCTACCGGTCAGCGCCACTTTTCTACCCCCGAGCAGATGCGTAAGATTGTCTTATTTTTTTTTTTAGAAATTGCAGTTGGATCTGGATTGTTATTTAACCATCTATAAAGTTGTTGCTTTCTATTTTTTTTTTTTTTGTAAAAATTAAGTTTTGTTTATTTGTTTGTAATATTCGATTTATTGCAGTTGCTGGCACCTCAACCCGTCCTCGCACGTTTAAGCGGGTATGTGTGTCGTCTTATCCCAGCTCTGATTAGTAATTGTGTTTTTTATGTAATTGTTTTGGTGAAGTTGATACTGTGTGTGAGAGAGAATCTGTATTTAAAATGCTCAGGAGGAAGCTGAGTATGAAGAGGAAAAGAGGGAAGAGGAATCTGAGGAGGAATCCGAAGAAGATGATCCTGATGTTAGTAATTATTAAAGTATTTACATTTTTTATTTATTTGGAATGGATTGTTAATTGGAAATTGGTTGAATAATGTTTAGCAAAAGCGGAAAGGAACTCAAGGTATTATTGAGATTGAAAATCCTAATTTGGTGAAAGCAAAGAACTTGAAAGCTAGAGATGTTGATGTAAGTTTCGGTTTCTATGTTTTTTTAGTGATTATATTAGATCGAGAAGTAATGCTGTTATTATTTTGTGTTTTCAGACTGGGAAAACAACAGAGCTTTCAAGGCGTGAAAGGTTTGCATATTGTGTATTGAAGAAGGAATTCGTTTTTGTTGAGATGTAGAGAGGATATCAAACTGTTATGGTTGTGCTGAAACAGGAAATAATATGTTGCTCTTAGGGCTCAATCTTTAGGGGTTCTAGATTATACCTGAAGAAATTTTGTTTGACAATGCTTGCTTCGATCTTTTGCAGGGAGGAGTTAGAGAAACAAAGGGCTCATGAGCGATACATGAGGCTGCAAGAACAAGGGAAAACAGAGCAGGCTAGGAAAGACTTGGGTAAGAGATTATATGCTCTTTGGGCCTAATGTGAATATTTTGTATTTGAGCATGGGTTGAAGGTATTTTTATCTGTCATATTAGTGTGGTAGGAAGTGAAACAGTCACCTCTAATGATTTAGATGTCATGTAATGGTGTGCTATTGTATGGTGTGACATGGTTGGCATGTCTCAGGTTTGTGGGCTTATCCGACCAATATTACTCTTTAACAATCTCATTAGATTTCTGTGAGATGGCTTTGGTTGAAGAATGTTTCATTCCTTCTGTGCTCTATTTGCAGCCTGCACATTTTTCCATCTTTGTAAGTTTCATATTCTATTTTTCATGCAGAACGATTGAGTCTCATCCGCCAGCAAAGGGAAGAAGCTGCTAGAAAGCGAGAAGAAGAAAAGGCTGGTAAGGTTCTAGGAGAAACTGCTTTGCCCTCTATTTTCATGTTTTCTTGTAAATGATAGAAACTGTGTTTTTTCAGCCAAGGAGCAGAAGAAAGCAGAATCTCGGAAATGACCATAGGAGGAAAGTTATCAACAATTAGTGCCCTCCATAATATGCTAGAAAGAACTTGCTAGTTGGCCTATAATCTTCCTATCTTTGTCGACAATGTTATTGGTTTTGAAAAGCAAATAGATTATTTCATGCTTTTTAGAAGGTTGAACTTTAATTTGTATACAGAATATTTTGATTGGATTGTATTTGAACATCTATTCTGAATTCCAATTCTCAAACCTATTTGTTCGCAGCTTACTCCTTGTCTTCTTGGGAATGCCTGAACTGTTGCCCTTGCACTATGATAACCCATTATTTGTTTTATATTATCGAACATGATTTGTCACTGTTGTGAGTCCTCGAGGATGGAGAATCCAGTTATGGTGTGATTTTTCTTCTTCTGCAAGCCCTCAACTCTGGCATCGTTGGCGGACTAACCGAAGGATTGGGTGAGTTGCTTGCAAAAATTGCTGTTAAAATGCTTCGTGGTGTCGCGTAACTTGGGAAGCAATGTATGGCTCATTGGAAAGGTAATTGGTGTGCTGATAGTGTTTTCTATTTTTCTATTTCAATATTTTACTTCATTCCTAGTTTTTATTTTTTAATAAAAATCAGAAAGCCTTTTCATTTTTTATTGTTTTAAAATATTATTTCAATCAAGAAACTAGAAAATATCTTCATACTGTATTATTTTCTATTTGAAGAGCAATAGTAATACAGAATATCATGTTCAAAATGAACTTTTAGGGTATTTTATACGTTTTGACTTTTTTTTTCCTTAAAAGTTCACGAATCCTTTCTCATTTCAGCGATCTTCATTAGAATTCAGGGATAACTTGATAGATGCATGAAGGAGTCCACCTACAATAAACTTCTTAAAAAATAGAGCAAGCTTATAATTATAACATCTCATTGATTTAAATACGATATGGTTCTTAGCACTTCTATAATTTAATTAGATGCGTTACATGAATAAGTTGAAAAATAATATTACCAATAAAATAATTTTTTAGCCTTGAGCTTTCAATATTACATGCTCCGTCAGAGCCGGTCTTTACACGTTTATGATCTAGACAACCAACTTTACATAAAACTGCTGCACTAGGCTGCTGCTATCACATGGAGGGAGGGTGGAGGCAAGCAAATACTTTGTCTGGAGAAAGAACAACAAATAAAGAACCATAACATTTTTAGGATTCAAAATAGGCTCCAAATTCATCTCTAGCTCTTAAAAAATAGTGACATTTAGACTGTTGAATGTTTTTTTTGTCAACTTAGCATATTGTCGTATGGTCAGATAAACCTGAATGGAGTCCCAAAGACGACAATCTTAAGGCTCTCTCTTCATGATTAAGCTAATAAAATCTCGGAAGAGAAACAATTCGAAACTTTCCAATACTCATGACGAGCAACATCCAGCCTTTTTCACAGCCGAGACATCATCTCTGCTTCCGACATTAATCGTCTGTCCTTTGGGCAGGTATGTTGAGTCATCTCCAACGTCAAGAGCCTTCCTGCTTACAACACGGTAGATCTGGGCCAGCACTTCTGTGAAAGCATTTTCAACATTCATTGACTCGAGAGCAGAAGTCTCCATGAAAAATGTACTCTCTCTTTCAGCAAAACCCTTGGCATCCTCAGTGGCAACTGCTCGGAGGTGACGCAGGTCTGCTTTATTTCCTACAAGCATGATCACATTGTTAGCATCTGTGTGATCGCGAAGCTCCTTTAGCCATCTCTCCACATTCTCGAATGTAACATGGCGGGTTACATCATAGACTAGTAAGGCTCCAACAGCTCCTCGATAGTATGCACTTGTTATAGCACGGTATCTTTTGGAAAAAAGGAAGAAGAAGATTTAGAAATAATACAGCCGAATTTGCTACATCATAATCTAAACAAGAAATTTTCATCACATACTGCGGAAGTCATTATTCAGGAGTTGCCCTCTTCCTCTCTTACAAGAAGGTGGGGTCCATGAATAATTTTCATGATGAATCCCATGTTTATACGAGAAAAGAGGGTGCAATTCTTTATATACCTAATGATTTCTCCATTTTGCATCATGAATTGTAGAATTATAAAACCAAATAGCAACATCGGACAACATAGGCGTTGCTTGGTTATATTAATCTAGCCCTTCTACTTTGTAAAATGATCATAACAAGGAAGGATTGCGCAAACATTAATTAAATCCTCCCAAATCATCAAGGTAATGCCAAGAGAGTCTTAATTCTGACTAATAAATTGTAATTTCGTAGATCCCAAAAATCACCTCCACATCACCCTGCAGTTCCTTACAATACAATCTACCGGTCATTCTTAATTATGGATGTTTAACGTCAAACCCTCCACCGTTCCATCCTGATCATGGGCATGGAACAAATGCAAGTAGTTACAATTGCACAGCCGTGCATTGTCAACTACGCAAAGCATTTCTATGGCATCAAAATTGGCCAAGTCTATCACCATTAATGTACGTGAGAATTCATTATATTGAATTCCACATTTGAACAATTCATCATGTGTTGCCTATAATTTTCCAAGTTATTTAATATTTTTAGTTATTGAGAATTCAAGAAAAGCCAATATTCCAATCCAAATAATCAAAATCACAACCCACATTGTTATATATATATATATATTTTAAAAACACAATCATGACATGAAAAAAAGAAAGAATTGGATGAGAGATCTATAAGAAAAAAAAGAGGCAGGGGATGTGGGGGAACCTTTCTTGGCCAGCAGTGTCCCAAATCTGGGCCTTAACGATTTTATCATCAACGCGAATGCTGCGAGTAGCAAACTCGACGCCAATGGTGGATTTGGATTCGAGACTGAATTCATTTCTTGTAAAACGAGACAAGAGATTGGATTTGCCAACGCCTGAATCACCGATCAATACCACCTTAAACAAGTAATCGTAATCATCGTCAGCTCTATAGGCTCCCATTTGATGGGTTTCTTTCTCCTTTTTTTTTTTTTTTATGTCGTTTTAGCCACCTTTTATATTGAGTTAACGTTTGGAGAATGACAGCAGGGAAAGGATATATCTAAAGCAAATTCAGCAATGCTGTTTTAGTGTTTTTTAAACACAAGAGGTGGTTCGTGTGGGCTTTTTTTTCCTCTTCCTCTCTCTCTCTCTCTCTCTCTCTCTCTCTTTTCTTTTTAAATAAAGGATTTATGGGCTTTTTATTTGGATTAAAGTTATGATTTTTATTTTCTATTGATTCGCACCATTTACACAACAATTCTTCGGTGAATAGTTGCAACAAAATAATCTTTTGCCAAATCATCGTCTGTTCAGATGTGATGTACACGAGATTCGATTAGAAATGTACCATTTACACAACAATTCTTCGGTGAATAGTTGGAACAAAATAATCTTTTGCCAAATCATCATCTGTTCAGATGTGATGTACACGAGATTCGATTAGAAATGTACTTAATTTCGCCGGAGGCATGGCGTTAAAAAATATAAAAAAAATTGAAACTCAAAATAATTATTTTAAATTTGAAGGTGTTTGATAAAAATAAAATAACATTATTTTAAAATCCAGCCTTAGTGGTTAGTTATATAATAGGGTGGTTTTACATCTAGCTGATTGGAGATTAAAATTAAACCAAGTTAAAAAAATAATAAAATATTAAAAGTAATTTGGTAAGATTTAATTAAAAATTCAATTGTAATTTATTAATTTTTTATTAAAATAATATTATTTTAATTTTTTTTTAAATTAATCACAATAATCTAATCATCCAATCAAAACTTAAAACCCAACCCTTAAACCAAGTCAAATTTAAAACTATAATTCTGTTAGGTTCGTGAAATAAAAGCCACTTCATTTATAACATGGCTTGATGAGATGTAGCCGTTGTTTATTTATTTGTATTGTGGTAGTTTATTAAATTTTAAATTTTTTATAAATTTTTTAAAGATTATTTTAATATATTAGTATTAAAAATAAATTTTTAAAAATAAAAAATATGTTTTTAATAAATTTTCAAATAAAAAATAGCCGTTATAATATTTTAAAACATCTCAAAATAAGAAACCCTTTCCGTTTGATTCATAACGTAAACGGAGTGAAATGGAAACTGGAATAAAAGACAGTCGAGCAGCTTCTCCCATTCTCAGCACAAAAATGCACATTCATGCATTTATTAATGGCTGATGGCTGTGAGAGAAGACAGAGGAAACAGAAGACGAGATGGAAAGGAGGTGAAGGAAAGAATGGGTCATCACCAGCTACTGGGAAGAGCTCCATGAAAAGATACCAAAAAGACTTCGGCAACAATTTTTTCTGCCTGAGCGGCCCGCAAATTGCATTACTGTGTTCTTTTGATGCGTTTTCCTTCAGACTTATTTTTTTAAAAAATGCTTTATGGCTGCAAATTATCTTTGTTTTCTTTGGCAAGTTCCTCCTTGGCTTTCATGGTGTCAGCTTCCACCAATTGCCTATCACTTTTTCCAAGAATAATAATCTAGTTTATTTTATTAATTTGAGTTGAATTAAATTATTTTTTAATTTTTATTTTTAATTAAATTTATTAAAAATTATAATTTATTTTAATTTGATCATAATAAATTATTTTTTAATTAATTTTAAAGTCTCATCAACCAAATCATTAATTTTATAAGTGAACTCGAGTTAATCTAAGTCAATTTTATATATTGTTGTCTTTATATTTTTTGTAAAAAATATAGTTTTTAATTCTTTTAATCAAATTACGTTTTTAATTGTTGTTTAGGTTGTCATTCAATTCATCAAGTCAATTGAATCATATTAAATTAATCTTTATATTATTAAAAAATTTTCTATTAGAAAATATATTATCAATGACTATATTTTTCTTATAAACTAAAAAATATCATCCAATATAGCATAACATGGGTCAACGAACTAATTCTTTGTAGGTTTATTTTATATATTTTTTTACTTATCATTACAATTTTCAAATCTATTGCGAGAATTTATTTAACTAAGTCTTTGTGTTATTAGTTCAATTTGTCATTACAAAGTTAATTTAAAAGTTATATTTATTTATTTTTAGTAAAAAAGTGATTTTTTTTATTTTTCACTAAGCCTAATTTTGAGTTGATTGGGTTAAATAATTGGCCCAATTAAGTTGTGTTAGATCCATGATTTGGATGGTTTGATAAAAAAAACCTAACTGCACTAAATTGTGACTGTTAGAAAAATTTGGTGTACCAGGCCATGTTTATGTTAAAAAATCAATCTTTAGAGAGAGAGAGAAAAAAAAGTCCATCCCTGATAGTATTTTTACTTGAATTTGCTAAAATTAAAAGAGAACTTTATGATAGGGAAACGTAGATAAGTGTCATTGATCTTTAAAGAAGAGATAGAACATCAAGCGTGACAATTCGAAAAGAATACTACTTTTAATTACAAAAAAAAGTTTCGAACCCAAACTTTCTGGAAGAGGCCGGGGACATGAGCTGAGGGAAATAGAAATTCAAGTATTCAAAACCAAGATGGTATTTGGCTAAGATTGATACAATAATTGATCTTGCAATAAGTCCTATTTGTTGGGATTTGCTATTAATAGGCAATAAATTGTGCAGCCTACCCTAAAAAGTAAGGTTACCATTTTTAAAAGGCTATAATGATAGTTGCACTATCATTGACAAAAATGGTGCAACCCATATATTACCACCATTAGTGTCATGATTTATGGCCTCTTGTCTGCCATGAATTGCTTATAAATAGAGGCATTGTTTGAGAGCAAAATGAGAGAGTGTGAGAGTGCAACATGCGAGAAGAAGAGAGAAAGAGGGGCTACCAAAGGCAGCAACCCTACTGCCATTGCAGCAGTGAGCTGAGAGTTGAGTTTGAGTGAGTATAATCCTCCTCCTTCATGTATTTGTTTTGTGTCTTTTCTCTATCTTTAATAATATCGACGCTCCCGTGGATGTAGGCGATTTGCCGAACCATGTTAAATATTGTGTTAGTGTGCTTGGCTTTTTATGGGAAAATATCAGTACATCACGGGTCGGATTCCCTAATAATTGATATCAGAGCACATGGTTTAAAGTGGTGATTTTGCTCAAAAATACAAGTTGTCAAAATTGTGTTTTAACCATATCACTGTGTAGAGGAGGAAGAGAAAAAACCAAGTTTGAAAACCGCGTCGAAATCAGATATAAGAATCGTCCGCACACGTCTATGAGGTGGTTGGCCACGCGCATAGACATGTGCCACGCGTCACACACGTCTTCTTCACCCGGATGGACTAACCCAACCCGAATACCAGACGACCCAACCCATGTGCTAGACCCGGATGATGATGACATCATCATTGCATCAGCATGCACAGGTGGCATGCCATGTCATCGACTAGTCAGCATCCACGCCAGCATAGTGGGACCCACCTGCCACGTTATCAGCCACGAGTTGAGATGAGCAGAGCTGAGTAAAGTCAAGTTGAGCCAAGCCGTAAGCCGAGGGACAGGATCCAGTGTAGCTGATCCTACGTGCAACCGGATCTGAGATTGAATTTAGGCCGTTTATCAAGCCAGAATTGTTTTGATCAAATCTTAGCCGTCTGAAGTATGATTTGGACAATTTTATACTTGTTTCTAGCTAATTTAATCATTTTGGATGTGATGGTATGATCCGATCATTGAGATTGAGACTAGAAATGGCGGTGATGAATTATTAAAGAGAGATTGCCAGATCAAGAGGCATCTGATGGTCATCGTAGTGGTCGATGGAGATGAAGAAGAAGAAATCACATATGTTTGCCCAATTACATGTGTTGAACAATTATGTGGGGAAATTTTTAATTGCTTTAAGGGAGGGCAAAATTGGGACACTCTAGACACCCGATCATGTGGACGATTTGAGGTGGAGAGTGGAAATTAATGAAGACTAATCTTGACGAATCTAAGCGCTGGTAGTCTCGCCAGAGGTTAAGAAATCAGGTATGAAACTAATATATTCCAAATTACTTGCAAAGAAAAGCCGCGACAAAGCTAGCAAATGGTTATATATACGGAAAGACAATATGGTGGATAGATATGGCTTAAGAAGTTCTGGCTAGGAGATTGGGTTTTAAGCGAGATCGTTGTGACCCCTTCAATCTTTCCTGGGAACTTGCTTAGTTGAAGGATTATCCATACAATACTATTTTCGTATATGTGACAGTTTGTTATGAAACTGTTAAAGACTAGTAGGATGATGGCATAAAAGAACAGTTGGGTTCCATATGATCAAGGATTTGATGAAGTGGTGATTTCTCCAAAGAAGTTAGATTCGATGACTGTAATTTCTCGAGGGTAGAATTGATTAAAACATTGAAAATAGAAGAGAAATACAACAAGGGGATAAAGATTGACACCCTATTTTGACTTGGATAGGTGTTGTGACAGAGTGAGTTGCTGTCAAACATAAGCAAGGAATAGAGAGAATCTGGAAAACAGAAATTGCACGAGGGCATACGAAGATTATGTAGGAGTACCCGTAGGATCCAACGAGGTACTGTAATGAGACAACAGGTGCAATGAGAAGAAGAGTTTCTAGATGAAGCTTAGAGCATAGATTGTGGGGTAATGAGACAACAGGTGCAAGGAGAAGAAGAGTTTCTAGATGAAGCTTAGAGTATAGATTGTGTGAAAGTTGTACAATAGGAAGTCTCTTATGCTCTTGATGAAGGCAATATGCGAGGACCTTTCCAATGCATACAAAGATGGAAATATAAGCTATTGCAGAAGCATCTAATTGAGGGGGGGCAACCGG
>NW_011499997.1:0-674 GCF_000495115.2 Populus euphratica | reverse complement strand
ATTTACCATAAATTATAGGTATCTTATATTATTAGATACATTATTATAAAACATATTTTAGTTAAGGAGTTATTGATACTTTAAGTGCAAAATGATGATATAAAACCATGATAAAAATGCACTTTTAAGTACTAATCAGAGGACCTTTCCAATACATACAAAGATAGAAATATAAGTTGTTGCAAAAGCATCTAATTGAGGGAGTGTAACCGCCTATGATGAAAGGCGAAGATACCAAAGAGAGTTGGTGTAGGTGGAGTTGTCAAGCAGAAAGGCGTAGAAGCTCTAAACATAGAAATCGAGATGGATGATTATGAGGAGTGTATCGCAACTCTCTCTTTCTATGTGATCAGTGGTAGTGATCTCTCCCATAGTCCATATGGTGATAGAGAATTTTTAGAGCCACTTTGAAATATCCCAGCTGAAGGAGGATGCGACCGCCTATGAAAGGCGAAGACACCTTAAAGAGAAGGTGTGAGGGTCATAAGATGAGCCCAAGATCAGACTGCTATATGAAAATGAGCGGAGATACCTCAAGAGAAGGTATGAGGGCTGTGGAAGGAGCCTAGTTTAGAAAGCCCCAGAGCTGATAAGATGATTAGATATGAGTGGATAGATGGATAACCAATAAAAGGGCTATAATGAGTATGGAGATAAATATAAGATTGACTTTC
>NW_011500976.1:64232-69630 GCF_000495115.2 Populus euphratica | reverse complement strand
ATAACTTCGGGCTTCTTTGTTGTTGCAATAATTTGGACTTGAAAATGACCTTTTTAGATCTTGGATTTTATAGGCCAAAATTTGGAACTATTGATTTGATGACTAATTGATAAGTGGGTGGCCAACTTTTGACTTGGTGATAATCCTTATCTTCGAAAGTTGTAGGCCTATGTCTTAGCTTTCCATCCATATAAAGTAGACATAAATCGGAGATCTATAGCTCCAGATATGACCCAATTACCAAACAGTGTTCCAGTGCCTTTCCATCCATATAAATTGGACCTAAATCTGAGATCTGTAGCTCTAGATATGACCCAATTACCGAACAGTGTTCCGGTTTGGATTGCACCGACATCTCTTTTCTAAGTTTGGCCATCTCTTTATCCTTGCAATTTAAGTTCTTAAAGTCATCAATCAATATTTTCATTTATGTGATAGGCTTGCATTAAAAATAGACATTTACCACAATTTATAGGTATCTTATATTATTAGATACATTATTATAAAACATATTTTAGTTAAGGAGTTATTGATACTTTAAGTGCAAAATGATGATATAAAACCTTGATAAAAATACACTTTAAAGTACTAATCAAAAAGCCATTACATTCTCTTAAATGTTTTGTACTACAACAGGGACGTCACATCAACAAGATGCCTAGAAAACCCGATACACGGGTGCTTGATCGCTTTTTATGATCGGCTTGTTTTAACTCGCAAGTGCACGAGTGTGCGATGTAACAATTAACTCGGTAAGATCGAGGTCATATCCACAGAGAGCTAGATCTGGAAATTAATCTAGGTAATAAAAAAAACACTCAAGAGAAATTAAATTAACAATAACTTGGTTGAAAATAATTGATGGATTTGTTTTCAAAGATGAAAAAATGTATATAGATTTTAAATGACAAGAAAGAGTAAGTCTTGGTCCAAATCAATTTTAATGGTGATGTATTGGTGATTTCTTCAACATATATAAGATAACTCAACCTAATATCAACGATGATGATATTAGATCAGAAGATATTACAATGAAGTTTAGAAAGATGAAGATTGATTATTGCTTAAGAATGAACAAGTACTTTCATATTAAGTAAGACATTGAATCAAGAATCTCTATACCAAAACTAAAGTTTGTGCATAAAAATTCAAGATTATAACATTACCTAAATGATTTCTAAAATTTCTTTGCAATAATAAATCATTCATGAAGAAAATGAGAAGATAAACATTAAGATTCATTCATATCCTAAAGAACTCACCTCAATCACCATCATCCTTGATTTGGATCCAAGAAAAAGATTAGCCAACCATGATTATATATAAGAACACTTCAATAAACATGAAATAACTTGAATCAAACTGAAATAATAAGTTTTACGAACTAAAGAACCGAAATCTATAAAGAAGAACACAACACAATTTCAGAAAAAATTCGGACACAAATCTGACTCTAACTTTGGACAGAAATTTTACCCTCTTAGAAGCCTCCCCTTGAGATGTCTATTCGAGACATATTTTTAGGAAATTCTGTCACCTTTCCAGATCATTAAAGAATAGCTCATTTGGACACCTGAGTCAAACGTTATGGGCAAAACACCGAAAGGTGTTCTGAAAAATCAAATCAGGACAACTTTGCAACCACTTTGGTGCACATTTTTCTTCCTCATTTATGAGCTATCTCTTTCTTCTTTTTGACCCAAAATAATGTAAAAATGTCCCCTCCAGCTTTCCATCCATGTGTTTGCCTTCTTGGATCAATGGATTACCCAAAATAAATCAATTGTTGTTGTGTGGACATGTAAGATCATGGATTGTGTTTGGGCTGATTTGAAGGTTGATTTGGGGCTGATTTAAGCATCAAATAAGTATACAAATATACCTATTATTTGGGCTAAGATTGACATTGAAACCTTGAGTGTTTAATGGTTGAAGTTTGCACACAACATAAGGCAAGTTTGGGCTTGAAATAGATCATATGATATTCTTTTCTAGAATTGGAATAGAATTGATTTTTGGGACAAATTTGGAGCACTTATTTAACAAAGATTTGCTTCAATCTTCAACTAAATGTCTCTTCAATTCTTTGTTCTGAATTCTGACGTTGAATTTCCTGAATTAATTCATTTAAGCTCCAAAAACCTATAGAAACATTAAAATAAACTTCATTACTAAAAAACACATCAATTATTATAAATAAAAACAATAAATACATATGTAAAATAAGAGACTTAATGACACTTTTGATGCACAATCAACGGGAACCTACTTTTGCAAGGAATCATGCAGTTGCATCCTAAATCACGATGTATTTTGTATGAATCAATGTATTAAACGTATAACTTTTATTGGATCCTTTTGTTAAATTTTTGATGACTATTGACATGACTTATATACAAGAAAAGTGAAAAGAGAAAATAAAATAAATACTATAATTTATACAAGAACTTACCTCCCCGGCAACGGCGCCAAAAACTTGACACGACTAAAAGATTGATGTCTTCTCCCAAGTGCAGGAGTGTCGAAGTAATAAATAACCCGGCAAGACCGGGGTCGAACCACAGGGAGGTTAATTGTACAAATTATAAACAACAATTATAAAATAGCAATAACAACAACAGTAATAATAATAATAATAATAATAATAATAATAATAATAATAATAATAATAATAATAATAATAGTACTAATAATAGTAGTAATAGTAATAATAATAATAATAATAAAGAAGGAGAAGAAGAAGAAGATGATGAGAACTTTGAGATTAATAATAATAATAATAATAATAATAATAATAAAGAAAGAGAAGAAGAAGAAGATGATGATGATGAGAACTTGGAGATCAAATATTAATGTAAGGATTAAGCAATAATAATAACAAATGTCAAGGTTAGAGGTTCCACTAATGGTATATCAAACAAGTATAGTATAAACTCTTATTATTGAATTGGAAACCACACACAAAGGAGGTTCCAATCAGATTATATATTGTTAACATGATTACATTAGTCATCTTATTCAATTAATGCTAATACTTATAAATCTCGTCAAGCATTCATGATTATAACTTATCTTAACAATAAATAAAGTTCCTTTCATAGCTCAGACGTCGGTTATACCATACAGTATGAGCTATGAGAGTGCCAAGTAACTTATGTTAACAATAAATCAAGTTCCTTTCATAGCTCAGGTGTCGGTTATACCATACATTATGGGCTATGAAAGTGCCAAGCATTTGTTGTACCAAGTGTTATACAACATAAATCAAGATTAGTCATTTAACAAGCAAAGTATTAAAGAGTGAACAAGATAACAAATATAAAACATGTTAGTATCAAACATTAAAGTCCATATTAAGTTTACATTATACTTATTCTTACACCATTAGTGTAACCTTTTCACCTTGACATAATAAACTTAGCTAGACATAATGAAAGAAAGAAAAATAAATAAACAAAATAAGAACATAAATACGATAAGAGTTAACTAAGTAAAGGAAAGGACAGTGTAACCTTTTCACCTTGACATAATTAACTTAGCTAGACATAATGAAAGAAAGCAAAATAAATAAACAAAATAAGAACATGAATAAGATTAAAGTTAACTAAGTAAATGCAAGGAAATGAAAGGCATAAACTTGATATTAATGAAAGTAAAGCATAAAAAATACAAAGAGAGAAAGGAAGAGCATGATCTTGATCTGGAAACCAAGATGCCTAAATGCATGGCAAATGCCTCCTTTTTATAGGCCAAAATTGAGAACTATTGATTTGATGACTAATTGATGAGTGGTGGCCAACTTTTGACTTGGTGACAATCCTTATCTTCTCTTGTTTGCCCAAAACGTCATTGATAACGTCAAAATTAGAGCCACTTGAAATACATGAAAGTTATAGTCAATTGTCTCAGCTTTCTTGTGTAAAAAATTCAGCTCATTTGGACTTCTAAAACTCTAGATATGGCCAAAATACTGAATAGTGCTCGGGCTGGAGGAAAAATTCGGGCTTCTTTGTTGTTGCAATAATTTGGACTTGAAAATGACATTTTTAGATTGGCAAATGCCTCCTTTTATAGGCCAAAAATGGGAACTATTGATTTGATGACTAATTGATAAGTGGGTGACCAACTTTTGACTTGGTGACAATCCTTATCTTCTCTTGTCTGCCCAAAACGTCATTGATAACGTCAAAATTGGAGCCAGTTGTAAACATGCAAGTTGTAGGCAATTGTCTCATCTTTCTTGTGTAAAACATTCAGCTCATTTGGACTTCTAGAACTCCAGATATGGCCAAAATACCGAACAGTGCTTGGGCTGGAAGACAGATTCGGGCTTCTTTGTTTTTGCTACAATTTGGACTTGATAATGGCCTTTTTAGATCTTGGGCTCCATATGAAAGTTGTAGGCCTATGTCTTACCTTTCCATCCATATGAAGTAGACCTAAATCTGAGATCTATAGCTTCAGATATGACCCAATTACCAAACAGTGTTTCGGTTTGGATTGCACCGACATCTCTTCTCTAAGTTTGACCATCTCTTTATCCATGCAATTTAAGTTCTTCAAGTCATCAATCAATCCTTTCATTTATGTGATAGACCTGCATTAAAAATAGACATTTACCACAAATTAAAGGTATCTTATATTATTAGATATATTATTATAAAACATGCTTTGGTTAAGGAGTTATTGATACTAAATTAAAGGTATCTTATATTATTTGATATATTATTATAAAACATGCTTTAGTTAAGGAGTTATTGATACTTCAAGTGCAAAATGATGATATAAAACTATGATAAAAATGCACTTTTAAGTACTAATCAACTATTATTAGGATAGGAATGTTTATTGGATCCTTTTGTTAAATTTTTTATGACTATTGTTTGGATAGGAATGCAAACTCATGTCTTTGTATGTATATTATAATATGAACTGCTAATCATGCAAATATAATATTATATGTTTATGTAAGATTCACTTTTAAATGAAATGTTGAATGTTGTTGATGTATGTATTGCATCATGATGATGTGAGGAAACAGGTTTGCCAATTACCGACACAATGTGTGTCAAGTAAAAAAAAAAATTTAAGGTTGTTTGGGGCTTGAAAAGCCGGGTTGTTGTAGTAAGACACTATTATGAGGAGGGTGTAGGAAAATCACGCAGCAACTAGGTAACATCGAAAACAATACAAAATTTTTTTAGACAAAATTTATGTTTCAAAATGTAATTTCTCACTATGGAAGTAGGTTGCGTGATTTTTGGTATGAAGCATAAAAAAGGCAAAAAAATCACGAGAGGTAGGGATCTCCAAGGTTGGAACGACATAGCGGTTTGGAGGGATTTCTTGAGCATGTGACGTCTGAGCGGTTCACTTAACGCTCACCATTTGGTTCACA
>NW_011500976.1:45844-64183 GCF_000495115.2 Populus euphratica | reverse complement strand
GAGCGGTTCACTCAACGCTCACCATTTGGTTCACATGATGCTCGTAATTCGGTTTTGGCAACTGGAATCAACCAATTCATGGCTCAGTGACAATGCACACTAGCGGCTTTGTTCTGTTTGTTGCATATGTGAAACAGATGGTAAGATTAATTTAAATGAAATATATTGTTAAATTAATCTTTTGTCATTATAGGCTACGTCTCTTGGACGTGAGCAGAACTCGATGGAGTTGTTTGTGGAGACACGTGCAGAGTCAAGACCGCCAAAAGGGGTTGCAATAGTTAGTTGGCAACCATGCTTAACACTTTGTGGTATGTTTGTTCAACCATTTTATTTTGTAAGTTATTATTTTTATTGAATTGATTATGATAATTACTTTTTTATTTTTATTTTCAGGAGACCTATAACAGCTGGTTGAGGGAGAGATATGAGGATGATCCTTTGACTCATCCGAAATTTAATGTGAATTTGTGGATGGAGGTTGGATCGTCTAGTGGACTCGATAAAAATTAGGTGTACGAGTTCTCCAACACTACGGCTGAGAACTTGTGGTTGGCCCGTAATGTTTTAACCGTTAGGAGCTCCCAATCAATATCGAGCACCCAATCTAAGGAGTTCGCGGCCTTGCAGCAACACACGACTCAACTCACCAAAAAATATGACCATTTATCAGTGGAGTATGCACAACTCAAAGCGGAGCTTGCATAATAAAAAGTGGATCATGAATAGATTCGTAAAATGGTCATGAATATGGCATCACAGAGTGGTCAAACATGTGCGCCTCATCCTTTTTGGCCGTATAACCACCAGCCTCCTTCTCTTCCTCCTCTAGCTCCACCTTTGTATTAATTTGTAATAAATATTATTTATCTTTAATAGTTCATTTAATATTTTTTTTGAAACACATTCAGTTTGTAATGAATATTATTTAACTTTATTTTCTTTGTTTTTGATGTTTAATAAAAATTTTATTTGCATAATTGGTTTTTATTACCATTAATTTATATAATTTAATATTATGTATTCAAAATAATTTTTAAAAACACATTAAAAATAATCACAGAGGGTTTTACCGATGGAATATATCCGTCGGCATTTGACAGTAGCTACCATATTCATCGATGAATTTACAGATGGATATATTCCGTCAGTATTTCACTCACCAACAACTTTACCGATGGATTTTATCCATAAAATCCGTCAGTATTTGAAAATAACCTATGAATATACAAATAGATACCTTTGATCGGTATTTCAAACACTCACCGATAACTTTACTGACGGTATGTATCCATCAATATGTTACACTAATCACTAAAAGGATAAATCCGTTAGTATATTTCAAGTGAGAAATTTTTTTTTGGCGCGCAATTTCCATCTGTAAACCCATCAGCAAATGTTTTTTTGTGTTGTCGATTGATATAGTGACGGACAATGATATTACCGATGAACGAAAGGTGAAGACGTCAGTAAATAAATTTTCGATTTTCAAGTCAAGTTTGCATCTTTAGCTAGAAAAGTCGAGGTACTAGAATTGAAAAGAAGTGGTCAATTAAAATCTGTTGAAAACATTGTGTGTCAAATCTGTGAAAGAAATGAACACTCAACCAACGATTATCCAACCTTGCCTTCTTTTAAGGAATGTCTCCATGAACAAGCCCATGCTTTAAACAGTTTCCAAAGGGCCAACCACAACCCATACTCCCAAACATACAACCCTGGTTGGAGAAATCACCCAAATTTTAGTTGGAAGAGTGAGAACAACAATGCACAAACTTCACAACCACCATTTCAAGCACACCACAATTTCCAAAGTTCTCATGGATATGCACCTCCTTATGCTCCACCTCCTAGAAGAAATCTTGAGGAAACATTGCATGCATTCATTGAAAAGCAAGAGACAATCAATACTCAACTTGCTCAAAACATGACAGATTTTAAAGATACTCTTGCTAAATTAACATCTGCTCTCAGTTTCCAAGAGAAAGGTAAGTTTCCATCTCAAACACAACAAAATCCCAAAGGGCAATACAATGCAAATGCAAATAGTTCTGGAAGCCAACACATGGATCAAGTCAAATCAGTCACTACTCTACGTAGTGGTAAGGTTATTAAAAAACCCTCTCTTGAACCTTATGAGAAAGATGATGAGTCAATCTCTGAGGGTAAGGAAGGGGTTGAATCTGAAAATTGCAAAGAAAAGACTGATTCTCTGCCAGCACTTCCATTTCCTCAAGCCATGATCAAACAAAGGAAAGTCAATCATAACTCTGAAATTTCAATCACAATTCTGAAATTTTTGAAACTTTCAAACAGGTAAGGATCAATATACCTTTGCTGGATGCTATTAAACAGGTTCCTTCCTATGCTAAATTTTTGAAAGATCTCTACACTGTGAAGAGGAAACTGAATGTGAAAAAGAAAGCCTTTTTAGCCGAACAAGTAAGTGCTATTCTTCAGAATAATAATGCTTTGAAATATAAAGACCCTGGTTGTCCTACAATTTCTTGCTTTATTGGAGAGCATAAAATTGGAAGAGCCTTACTTGATCTTGGTGCTAGTGTGAATTTACTTCCATATTCAGTTTTTTAGAGTCTCAATCTAGGTGAGTTAAAACCAACTTCTATAACTCTTTTACTTGCCGATAGATCTATAAAAGTGCCTAGAGGAATAATTGAAGATGTGTTAGTACAAGTCGATAAATTCATTTATCCTGTGGATTTTATTGTCTTGGTCACACAACCTGTTGAAGTATGTAATTCATTTCCTGTTATTTTAGGACATCCATTTCTTGCAACTTCTAATGCATTGATTAATTGTAGGAATGGACTGATGAAGCTATTATTTGGAAACATGACATTGGAGATGAATATTTTCAATATTTGCAAGCAACCTAGAGATGATAATGATTTACAGGAAGTGGACTTTACTGAAAAATTAATTCATGATCAATTTCCAACCACTTCCAGTGAAATTGAGATTGATGAATCTAATGATTTGCAAATGATTTATTTTCAGGAAGAATCAAAGACAAGTAATTGGAGGCCACCAATTGAGGAATTGCCACCACGATCAATTAAGTCCATACCGTCAAGTGTTCAACCACCAAAACCTGATTTGAAGCCGTTGCCATCCAATCTCAAATACTCATTTTTGGGAGAAAATGAAACTTAGGGAAGATCATGACCTTCAAGCCAAGTTTGCATCTTTAGTTAGAAAAGTCGAGGCACTAGAATTGAAAAAGAGTGGTCAATTAAAATCTGTTGAAAACATTGTGTGTCAAATCTCCGAAACAAATGAACACTCAACCAACGATTGTCCAACCTTGCCTTCTTTTAAGGAATGTCTCCATGAACAAGCACATGCTTTAAACAGTTTCAAAAGGCCCAACCACAACCCATACTCACAAACATACAACCCTGGTTGGAGAAATCACCCAAATTTTAGTTGGAAGAGTGAGAACAACAATGCACAAACTTCACAACCATCGTTTCAAGCACACCACAATTTCCAAAATTCTCATGGATATGCACCTCCTTATGCTCCACCTCCTAGAAGAAATCTTGAGGAAACATTGTATGCATTCATTGAAAAGCAAGAGACAATCAATACTCAACTTGCTCAAAACATGACAGATTTTAAAGATACTCTTACAAAATTAACATCTGCTCTCAGTTTCCAAGAGAAAGGTAAGTTTCTATCTCAACCACAACAAAATCCCAAGGGGCAATGCAATGCAAATGCAAATAGTTCTGGAAGCCAACACATGGATCAAGTCAAATCAGTCACTACTCTGCGTAGTGGTAAGGTTATTAAAAAACCCTCTCTTGAACCTTATGAGAAAGATGATGAGTCAATCTCTGAGGGTAAGGAAGGGGTTGAATCTGAAAATTGCAAAGAAAAAATTGATTCTCTGTCAGCACTTCCATTTCCTCAAGCCATGACCAAACAAAGGAAAGTTAATCACAACTCTGAAATCTTTGAAACTTTCAAACAGGTAAGGATCAATATACCTTTGCTGGATGCTATTAAACAGGTTCCTTACTATGCTAAATTTTTGAAAGATCTCTACACTGTGAAGAGGAAACTGAATGTGAAAAAGAAAGCCTTTCTAGCGGAACAAGTAAGTGCGATTCTTCAAAACAATAATGCTTTGAAATATAAAGACCCTGGTTATCCTACAATTTCCTACTTTATTGGAGAGCATAAAATTGAAAGAGCCTTACTTGATCTTGTTGCTAGTGTGAATTTACTTCCATATTCAGTTTTTCAGAGTCTCAATCTAGGTGAGTTAAAACCAACTTCTATAACTCTTTTACTTGCCGATAGATCTAGATAGATCTATAAAAGTGCCTAAAGGAATAATTGAAGATGTGTTAGTACAAGTCGATAAATTCATTTATCCTGTGGATTTTATTGTCTTGGACACACAACCTGTTGAAGTATGTAATTCATTTCCTGTTTTGAAACATGGAGATTGGTGCTCATCATGGTTTTGAAACATGGAGATTGGTTTCACATTTCTATGAAGGGTTAACACCTAAAGATAGGCAAATGGTTGAATTGATGTGCAATGGAACTTTTGAAGATAAAGACCCTGATGAAGCAATGGAGTACTTAGACTTGTTAGCTGAAAATGCTCAAAATTAGGACACTGCGGGTACTTATGAGGCACCGAGTAAAACTCAACCTCACACATCTAGTGGAGGCGAGGCACCGAGTAAAACTCAACCTCATACATCTAGTGGAGGTATGTACAACCTTAGGGAAGATCATGACCTTCAAGCCAAGTTTGCATCTTTAGCTAGAAAAGTCGAGGCACTAGAATTGAAAAAGAGTGGTCAATTAAAATCTGTTGAAAACATTGTGTGTCAAATCTGTGAAACAAATGAACACTCAACCAACGATTGTCCAACCTTGCCTTCTTTTAAGGAATGTCTCCATGAACAAGCCCATGCTTTAAACAGTTTTCAAAGGGCCAACCACAACCCATACTCACAAACATACAACCCTGGTTGGAGAAATCACCCAAATTTTAGTTAGAAGAGTGAGAACAACAATGCACAAACTTCACAACCACCATTTCAAGCACACCAAAATTTCCAAAATTCTTATTGATATGCACCTTCACAACCACCGTTTCAAGCACACCATAATTTCCAAAATTCTCATGGATATGCACCTCCTTATGCTCCACCTCCTAGAAGAAATCTTGAGGAAACATTGCATGCATTCATTGAAAAGCAAGAGACAATCAATACTCAACTTGCTCAAAACATGACAGATTTTAAAGATACTCTTGCTAAATTAACATCTGCTCTCAGTTTCCAAGAGAAAGGTAAGTTTCCATCTCAACCACAACAAAATCCCAAGGGGCAATATAAAGCAAATGCAAGTAGTTCCGGAAACCAACATATGGATCAAGTCAAATCAGTCACTACTCTGCGCAGTGGTAAGGTTATTGAAAAACCCTCTCTTGAACCTTATGAGAAAGATGATGAGTCAATCTCTGAGGGTAAGGAAGGGGTTGAATCTGAAAATTGCAAAAAAAAGACTGATTCTCTACTAGCACTTCCATTTCCTCAAGTCATGACCAAACAAAGGAAAGTTAATCACAACTCTGAAATCTTTGAAACTTTCAAACAGGTAAGGATCAATATACCTTTGCTGGATGCTATTAAACAGGTTCCTTCCTATGCTAAATTTTTGAAAGATCTCTGCACTGTGAAGAGGAAACTGAATGTGAAAAAGAAAGCCTTTCTAGCGGAACAAGTAAGTGTCATTTTTCAAAACAATAATGCTTTGAAATATAAAGACCCTGGTTGTCCTACAATTTCCTGCTTTATTGGAGAGCATAAAATTGAAAGAGCCTTACTTGATCTTGGTGCTAGTGTGAATTTACTTCCATATTCAGTTTTTTAGAGTCTCAATCTAGGTGAGTTAAAACCAACTTTTATAACTCTTTTACTTGCTGTGAGTTAAAACCAACTTCTATAACTCTTTTACTTGCCGATAGATCTATAAAAGTGCCTAGAGGAATAATTGAAGATGTGTTAGTACAAGTCGATAAATTCATTTATCCTGTGGATTTTATTGTCTTGGACACACAACCTGTTGAAGTATGTAATTCATTTCCTGTTATTTTAGGACGTCCATTTCTTGCAACTTCTAATGCATTGATTAATTGTAGGAATGGACTGATGAAGCTATCATTTGGAAACATGACATTGAAGATGAATATTTTCAACATTTACAAGCAACCTAGAGATGATAATGATTTACAGGAAATGGACTTTACTGAAAAATTAATTCATGATCAATTTGCAACCACTTCCAATGAAATTAATATTGATGAATCTGATGATTTGAAAATGATTTATTTTCAGGAAGAATCAAAGACAAGTAATTGGAGGCCATAAATTGAGGAATTGCCACCACGATCAATTAAGTTCATACCTTCAAGTGTTCAACCACCAAAACCTGATTTGAAGTCGTTGCCATCCAATCTCAAATACTCATTTTTGGGAGAAAATGAAACTTTTCCGGTAATAATCTCTTCCAAACTTAATGCACATCAAGAAGGTAAGTTATTACAAACTCTGAAAATGCACAAAAATGCATTAGGATGGACCATAGCTGATATAAAAGGAATTAATCCTTTGATTTGTACACACAAAATGCTAAACTCTCTAGAGAAATGCAACGAAGGCTAAATCCTAATATGAAAGAAGTAGTGAAAAATGAAGTCATTAAGCTTCTAGATAATGAAATCATTTATCCTATTTCTGACAGCAAATGGGTAAGTCCTACCCAAGTTGTACCTAAGAAGTCTGGAGTCACTGTGATAACAAATGAGAACAATGAGTTAATTCCCACTAGAACTGTTATTGGTTGGCGCATGTGCATTAACTATAGGAAACTTAATTCAATGACTAGAAAAGATCATTTTCCTTTACCTTTCATGGATCAAATCCTAGAAAGAGTTGCAGGTCTTGAATTTTATTGTTTCCTAGATGGCTATTCGGGTTACAACCAAATTGAAATTGCATTGGAAGATCAAGAAAAGACTACTTTCACATGTCCATTTGGTACTTTTGCATATCGAAGGATGCCTTTTGGATTATGTAATGCACTAGCCACATTTCAAAGATGCATGCTTAGTATATTTAGTGATATGGTTGAATATTTTCTTGAGATTTTCATGGATGATTTTTCTGTTTTTGGCGATTCATTTGATGATTGTTTGACTAACTTAGAAAAGGTTTTGACCAGGTGTGAAGAGAAGAATCTTATGCTGAATTGGGAAAAATGTCATTTTATGGTAACAAACGGCATTGTACTTGGTCACATTGTTTCATCAAAAGGAATTGAGGTTGACAAATCTAAAATCGAGTTAATTGCAAACTTGCCAACACCAAAATCTCTTAAAGATGTTAGATCAGTCCTGGGACATGCTGGTTTTTATAGAAGGTTCATCAAAGATTTTAGTGTAATATCTAAGCCTTTAAGTAAGAAAGGATACTATTTTTGAATGGATTGAACATTATGAAGAAGCCTTTGTTAAACTTAAAAACTTGCTTACTTGTGCTCCTATCATTCAACCTCCCGATTGGTCATTACCTTTTGAAATAATGTGTGATGTTAGTGATTATGCCGTAGGTGCTGTTTTGGGACAAAGAAAAGATAAGAAACCTTATGCAATTTACTATGCAAGTAAAACTTTAAATAGTGCTCAAATGAATTATACCACTACTGAAAAAGAATTACTTGCAGTAGTATTTGCATGTGAAAAATTCAGATCTTATCTTGTTGGCTCATCTGTTGTTGTTTTTAGTGATCATGCAGCATTGAAATATCTTCTTTCTAAGAAAGATTCTAAGGCTAGATTGGTGCGGTGGATTTTATTACTTCAAGAATTTGATATCACAATCAAAGATAAGAAAGGCAGCGAAAATGTTGTCGCAGATCACTTGTCAAGATTGACAACAGATTCGAAAACTGACATCACACCAATCGATGACTACTTTCCCGATGAATCTTTACTTTCTATCTCTACAATGCCTTGGTTTGCTAATATTGTCAATTTTCTTGTTTCAGGACAATTGCCAGCTCATTGGAGTACCCAAGATAAAAGAAAGTTCTTGAACGAAATGAAGAACTTTTATTGGGATGATCCTTATTTATTCAAATATTGTCCTGATCAAATATTTCGAAGATGCATTCCGGATAATGAGGTAAGTAGTGTCATTAAATTTTATCATTCTGAGGCATGTGGGGGCCATTTCTCATCAAGAAAGACAACTGCAAAAATCTTACAAAGTGGATTTTATTGGCCCACCATGTTCAAAGACTCACATGCATTCTACAAGTCTTGTGAAAATTGTCAAAAGTTGGGATCTATTTTAAAACGTCACATGATGCCTTTAAATCCTATTATTGTCATTGAGATCTTTGACTGTTGGGGTATAGATTTCATGGGTCCATTCCCTCCATCATTTGGTTTCTTATACATATTAGTCACAATAGATTATGTTTCAAAATGGATAGAGGCAATTCCAAGTCGAAACAATGATCACAAAACAGTGATAAAGTTTTTGAAAGAAAATATTTTGAGTCGATTTGGAGTCCCTCGAGCCATAATAAGTGATGGTGGAACACATTTCTGCAACAAGCCATTTGAGTCTTTAATGAAGAAATATGGAATCACACACAAAGTTGTCACCCCTTATCACCCTCAAACAAGTGGACAAGTAGAACTTGCTAATAGGGAGATCAAACATATTTTGGAGAAAACAGTGAACCCTAATAGGAAAGACTGGTCTTTAAGACTTAATGATGCACTTTGGGCTTATCGAACTGCTTATAAAACATCATTAGGTATGTCACCTTATAGACTAGTCTATGGAAAACCTTGTCACTTGCCTGTGGCACTTGAACATAAAGCTTATTGGGCTATTAAAGCTTTCAATTCAAATCTGGATGATGCTAGTCAACTGCGAAAATTACAAATAAATAAGCTTGAGGAAATAAGAAATGATGCATATGAAAATTCAAGAATTCATAAAGCAAGAATTAAAGAGTTTCATGACAAGAAAATACAGAGAAAAACCTTCAATGTTAGTCAAAAAGTCTTGCTTTATAATTCTCGACTGCATTTATTTTCTGGAAAATTAAGATCAAGATGGAGCAGTCCTTTTATTGTGAAATATGTGTATCCATATGGGGCCTATGACATCGAGAATCCAAAGAATGGCAATGTTTTCAAGGTAAATGGACATCGTCTGAAAGTTTACTTTGACAATTTTTCAGTTGAACATAACTCTATTGAATTGGGTGATCCAGTATATAAAGATTGATTTTATTTTATTTTATTTTTGTTTCTTTTTTAGTGATTTTTGCAAGTTTCTCTCACCCCGGTCAAATGGCGGAGAACGGTACTCCGTGACTTAAGTCGGTTCTTTCAGTTTCCCACAATAACTAATATTTGTGTATATATTTGTGCAATTCTTTGAATCTCTCTTCTAATTCTCATTTGAAAATGGACACTAATCTTGAAAAATTGAAAAAGTATTTTCCCACTCTGCCTTAGAATGCGATTACAAAAATTTACCATGCTAGATGTGCAAGATTGAGATTGCTAATGAATCATGGAATTCCTGAAGATATTCGCTGGTTGATTGAAGCAAAGGTCCGATTATCAGGTGAGTCCTCTAACTTCTTCATTTCACACATGCCTCGAACAGGTAAAAGCACTTTTGCAAAGAAACATCGTGCAAAACGACTAGAAAGTCCTCTAATTTCTTTATTTCACACATGCCTGGAACAGGTAAAAGCACTTTTGCAAAGAAGCGTCGTGCAAAACGACTGGATGTCTGTCATCGATGTGCTAGATGGACTTGTAATACACAATGTCGTTCTTTAGGAATGGTATCTATAAACCGTGAAGATAAAATACAATTCATTAAGGATGGCCTGAGTAAGGAGTCTTTAGATAATCTTCTATTGACTCTTGAGATGCATCCTAGTGGAGATGTGCATCGTGCAATTCATGATTTATGGCCACTATTTCATAAAGAACATGATCGACTTAGTCTTGAGAATCTGACTAAAAAAGACCCTGTTTGCCAGTTTTTAAAAAAACTGGATGGGAAGCCTATCCCCGACCCATAGAGGGCGTTTAAGTCGTTCTTGAACGTAAAATTTTGCCAGTTTTTAAGAAAACTGGATGGGAAGCCTATCCCCGACCCATAGAGGGCGTTTAAGCCGTTCTTGGACGTAAAACCAAGGGAAGATGTGAGCCACAATCACAACTACCTGTACATACACATGCTTTTTTTAAAAGTAAATAAATAAATAAATAAAGAGAGAGAGAGAGTGTGTGAGACTCCAGCTGGCCTACATATAGGTGTTATGATTGCCTTTCTCATTTCTCATCTATAAAACCCTCTCTTCCTTCCTTTCATTTCTACTCAACCCATACATTCAACAAATACAGAAGTGTGTAGAAATGGCAAGTTCCTCAAGTCATCAAATAAGAAATATTTGTGTTTTCGGTGGATCTAGTCCTGGGAAAGAAAAGGAGTTTTTAGAATCAGCAAATCATCTTGGTCAAGTGCTAGCTGAGAGAAAGATTCATTTAGTGTATGGGGGAGGCAGTCTTGGGTTAATGAGAGGTGTGTCAATAGCTGCATTTTTAGGAGGTAGTCAAGTTTTGGGGGTCGTCCCTAAAGCTTTGGCACAAGGGGACATCATTGGAAAAACAATTGGAGAGGAACTTCAGGTCTCCATAATGTCAGCTCGAATGAATGCAATGTTTAACCATGCTGATGCCTTCATTGCTTTACCAGGTGGTCTAGGCACATTGGAAGAGATCTTTCATATTTCCTCTTGGGCTCAACTGCACATTCACCATAAACCCATAGGTTTGTTAAATGTTAATGGTTATTATGATAAATTGTTGTCTTTTCTTGATCATGCTGTGGAACAGGAATTTCTAACATCTTCTGCACGACAAATCATAATCTCTACTGCTACTGTTGAACAATTGATTGACCAACTACAATCTTTTATTCCTGTGATTGATCCTTCCATGAGTCGTATAAATTGGTCATCTAAGGAAAGCCGTAAAAAGCTTAGATTGGATTTGAGCCTTCATTTGTGAATTTTTGTGTCTTTTGGTTTTATTATTGTGTTTTGTTATTTTTTATTTTTGTTTTATGTGTTTCAGGTTTGTCGCAGTGTTCGTTATTTCAGGTGATATCTTCTATACTCTATCTTTCTACCTTAGAACATTGTTTAAGTGTGTTTTAGGTTTGTTAGTGTTCGTTATTTCAGGTGATATCTTCTATACTCTATCTTTCTACCTTAAAACATTGAGGACAACGTCTTGTTTTGGTTGGGGGGGAGGGTAGTAGTTGATAAAAAAAAATTGCTAAAAGTGCCTAGAGGAATAATTGAAGATGTGTTATTTTTCATTTCATAAAGCATGTGCATAATTGTTGTTACTAGGATGGCAGAGTAAAGGAGCTCTTTTGTTAAAGTGACTCTTGAGACGCATCTTAGTAACCATTCTTAACAAGGTCTATTATAATACTTCCTGAAATATTCAGATTTACAATCTCTTGCATTGTTATCACTTAATTCTGCTCACATACTTATTTAACATTATTCTTAAACCTTAATTTACACACACACACTTTAACATATAATTGTGGGTTGCATATTGGATTATTACATTATTTATGTTCTTTTATTAAAGGTAACAACTAAGGGAAAGGGATTGTATATAATTAAGAAAAAAAAACATGAAAAAAAAGAAAAAAGAAAGAAAAGAAAAAATGATGATAATAAAAATGTAGATAAGTTTGATTTCGTAGCCTCCCTAACCTAAGCAATTAAGCCCGAAGGGGTGTTTTAACACCTAATACCCTAAAGTCAACTGACTTGGGAGCTATTGGCCCAACGCTTGTTACATGGGTTGAGGAGAAAAGCTTAAGGAAATCAAACATTGCACTATCTACATATCAGTATCTGCGACCCGAGTTACTAAGCTCGTAGGGGTGTCTTAACACCTAATGCCCTAAGACCAACTGGTTTGGGAGTCATTAGCTGAAAGCTCGTTATATGGGTTAAAGATGCATGGTGTTTTTAAATTATATGTATATATATTTAAAAAAAAAAGAAAAAGAAAAAAAAGAGAGACAAAAATAATAATCTCAACCCAAGGAAGTTAACCTTAAACATTAGAACAAAAATTTTGTTTTCTTCCAAGAAAAGCCCCATAATTATATGTTGATACATTGAGCACAAAAGAAAGGTTTATTAATATCTTGTTAAGAGGTATTGAGCAGATATATAAATTTAATAAGAGTTTGTTTATCTCGATAGATCAATGGAAGTTAAATGATGAATACCTTGCTTTGTGGAATTTGAAAATTGTTTTTATATATTCTATTTTAGTTTGTTTATCTGGATAGATTAATGGAAGTTAAATGATGAATACCTTGCTTTGTGGAATTTGCAAATTGTTTTTCTATTTTACGCTTTGATTACTAGGGACTAGTAATAAGCTGGTTGGGGGGTGTGATTAGTACTTAAAAGTGCATTTTTATCATGGTTTTATATCATCATTTTGCACTTGAAGTATCAATAACTCCTTAACCAAAGCATGTTTTATAATAATATATCTAATAATATAAGATACCTTTAATTTGTGGTAAATGTTCATTTTAAATGTGTATCAATAACTCCTTAACTAAAATATGTTTTATAATAATGTATCTAATAATATAAGATACCTATAATTTGTGGTAAATGTCTATTTTTAATGCAGGCCTATCACATAAATGAAAGGATTGATTGATGACTTGAAGAACTTAAATTGCATGGATAAAGAGATGGTCAAACTTAGAGAAGAGATGTCGGTGCAATCCAAACCGGAACACTGTTCGGTAATTGGGTCATATCTGGAGCTACAGATCTCAGATTTAGGTCCAATTTATATGGATGGAAAGGTAAGACATAGGCCTACAACTTTCATATGGAGCCCAAGATCTAAAAATGCCATTTTCAAGTCCAAATTCTAGCAACAATAAAGAAGCCCGAATCTGTCTTCCAGCCCGAGCACTATTCAGTATTTTAGCCATATCTGGAGTTCTAGAAGTCCAAATGAGCTGAAGTTTTTACACAAGAAAGCTGAGACAATTGCCTACAACTTTCATGTTTGCAATTAGCTCCAATTTGGACGTTATCAATGACGTTTTGGGCAGACAAGAGAAGATAAGGATTGTCACCAAGTCAAAAGTTGGCCACCCACTTATCAATTAGTCATCAAATCAATAGTTCCCAATTTTGGCCTATAAAAGGAGGCATTTTCCATGCATTTAAACATAAGCAATACAAAGAGAGAAATAAAAAGCATGATCTTGGTCTGGAGACTAAGATGCCTAAATGTATGGCAAATGCCTCCTTTTATAGGCCAAAATTGGGAACTATTGATTTGATGACTAATTGATGAGTGAGTGGCTAATTCTTGACTTGGTGACAATCCTTATCTTCTCTTATTTGCCTAAAATGTCATCGATAACATTAGACTTGAAACAACTTGAAAACATAAAAGTTGTAGAAATTATCTTAGCTTTCCAAGAAAAAAAATCTTGGGCTCCATATGAAAGTTGTAGGCCTATGAACCTTTCCATTCATATAAAGTAGACCTAAATCTGAGATCTATAGCTCTAACTATGACCTAATTATTGAAAAGTATTCTGGTTTGGACTGCACCAACATCTCTTTTTTAAGTTTGGCCATCTCTTTGTCATTTCAATTTCAGTTCTTAAACTCATCAATCAATCATTTTATTTATGTGATAGGCCTGCACTTAAAATAAATATTTACCATAAATTAAAGGTATCTTATATTATTAGATATGTTATTATAAAACATGATTTAGTTAAGTAATTATTGATACTTCAAGTGCAACATGATGATATATAAAACCTTGATAAAAATGCACTTTTAAGTATTAATCAATATCTTTAATTTGTGGTAAATGTTTATTTTAAATACAGGTTTATCATATAAATGAAAGGATTGATTGATGAGTTTAAGAACTAAAATTGAAAGGACAAAAAGATGGTCAAACTTAGAAAAGAGATGCTGGTGCAATCCAAACAGAAACACTGTTCGGTAATTGGGTCATATCTGGAGCTATAGATCTTGGATTTAGGTTTACTTTGTATAGATGGAAAGATAAGAGAAGATAAGGATTGTCACCAAGTCAACAGTTGGCCACCCACTCATCAATTAGTCATCAAATCAATAGTTTCTAATTTTAGCCTTTAAAAAGAGGCATTTACCACGCATTTAGGCATCTTGGTCTTCATATCAAGATCATGCTCTTGCTTTCTCTCTTTGTATTTTTGTAATGCTTAAGTTTTATTTTCATTAATATCTTGTTTATGTCTTTCATTTCCGTTTTTTTTCTTAGTTAACTTTTATCTTAATTATGTTCTTATTTTGTTTATTTATTTTTCTTTCTTTTATTATGTTTAGTTAAGTTTATTATGTCAAGGTGAAAAGGTTACACTAATGGTGTAAAAATAAGTATAGTGTAAACTCAACATGGACCTTAGTGTTTGATACTAACATGTTTTGTATTTGTTATCTTGTTCACTCTTTAATACTTTGCTTGTTAAATGACTAATCTAGATTTATGTTGTATAACATTTGGTACAACAAATGCTTGGCTCTTTTATAACTCATACTGTGTGGTATAACCGGCACCTGAGCTATGTAAGGAATTTGATTTGTTGTTAACACAAGTTATAATCATGAATGTCTAACAACATTTACAAGTAATAGCATTAATCGAATAAGATAACTAATGTAATTATGTTAACAATTTATAATCTGATTGGAACCTTCTTTGTATATGGTTTCCAATTGAATAGTAAGAGTTTATCCTATACTTGTTTGACATACCATTAGTGGATCCTCTAACCTTGACATTTGTTATTATCATTGTTTAATTCTTACGTTAATCTTTTATCTCAAAGTTCTCATCAACTTCTTCTTCTTCTTCTTCTATTTCTATTATTATTACTATTATTATTATTATTCTTCTTGTTGTTGTTGTTGTATTATTGTTATCTATAATTTATACAATTAACCTCCTTGTGGTTCAACCCCGGTCTTGCCGGGCTATTTATTACTTCAACACTCCTGTACTTGGGAGAAGACATCAATCTTTTGGTCGTGTCAAGTTTTTAGTGTCGTTGCCGGAGAAGTAAGTTCTTGTACAAATCATAATATTTATTTTAATTTCTCTTTTCACTTTTCTTGTATATAACTTTGTTTCTTTTGTTTTGTTTATCCTTCTTTTCTTTTCTTTTTCCTTTTATTTTACTCCTACACGTGTATGAGAGTGTGGTCATGTACATTAAGTGGTGGACTTTGTAGGATATCCTCATCATTTTCAGAAAATATAGCTAAAGAAGATAATCAATTACTTCATAAAGAGAATAATGAGAATAACTATGTTAGAACACTTAAAGACCACATAAATCCCACAAAAACAAGTATATCATCATGCATAGTTTTTCCCCCTGATGCATCTCATTTCAATTTTAAGCTAGACATTATTCAACTTTTACCTTCTTTTTATGGCTTAGATTTAAAAAATTCATACTTGCATTTAAGGGAATTTGAGAAGGTCTATAACACCTATAATGACTCAAATTGTAACATGAACACCATCATATTAAAGCTTTTTCCTTTTTCATTAAAAGATAAAGCTAAAACATGGCTATAAAATTTAAAGCTAAGATCTATTCGCACTTGAGATGAAATGCAACAATAGTTTTTAAAGAGGTCTTTCCCTTCTCATAGAACAAACTCTTAGTCCGTGATTTCTTATGCTATGAAAGGAACTTAATTTGTTGTTAACATAAGTTATAATCATGAATACCTGACAAGATTTATAAGTATTAGCATTAATCGAATAAGATAATTAATGTAATCATGTTAACAATTTATAATTTGATTGGAACCTCTTTTGTGTATGGTTTCCAATTGAATAATATGAGTTTATATTATACTTGTTTGACATACCATTAATGAATCATTTAACCTTGACATTTGTTGTTATCATTGTTTAATCCTTACATTAATCTTCCATCTCAAAGTTCTCATCAACTTCTTCTTCTTCTTCTTATTCTATTACTACTACTACTACCACTACTACTATTATTGTTGTTGTTGTTGTTGTTGTTGTTATTGTTATTATTGTTATTGTTGTTGTATTGTTGTTATTTATAATTTTTATAATTAACCTCCCTATGGTTCGACCTCGGTCTTGCCGGGTTATTTATTACTTCGACACTCCTGCACTTGGAAAAAGACATCAATATTTTGGTCGTGTCACACATGCTGCAGAATGACAAAGTTTAATGATACTATTTACCTCATTGTCGGGAATGAATATTTGAAATATTTGATTATGATAATATTTGAATAAATAAAAGTAATCCTAATAAAAGTTTTTCACTTCATTCAAGAACTTTCTTTTATCTTAGGTACTCTAATGAGGTGGTAATTGTCCTGAAACAAGAAAATTAACAATATTAGCAAATCAAGGCAATGAAGAGACAAAAAGTAAAGATTCTTCAGGAAAGCAGTCATCAATTGGTGTGTGATTAGTACTTAAAAGTATATTTTTATCCAGAAATTTGCAAATTGTTTTAACGCTTTGATTACTAGGGACTAGTAATAAGCTGGTTGGGGGGTGTGATTAGTACTTAAAAGTGCATTTTTATCATGGTTTTATATCATCATTTTGCACTTGAAGTATCAATAACTCCTTAACTAAAGCATTTTTTATAATAATAATATATCTAATAATATAAGATACCTTTAATTTATGGTAAATGTTCATTTTAAATGCAGGCCTATCACATAAATGAAAGGATTGATTTATGAATTTAAAAACTAAAATTGAAAGGATAAAGAGATGGCCAAACTTAGAAAAGAGATGTCGGTGCAATCCAAACCGGAATACTGTTTGGTAATTAGGTCATATCTAGAGCTATAGATCTCAGATTTAGTTCTACTTTATATGGATGGAAAGGTAAGACATAGGCCTACATGTTCGGTAATTGTGTCATATCTGGAGCTATATATCTCAGATTTAGGTCCAATTTATATGGATGGAAAGGTAAGACATAGGCCTACAACTTTCATATGGAGCCCAAGATCTAAAAAGGTCATTTTCAAGTCCAAATTATAGCAACAACAAAGAAGCCCGAATCTGTCCTCCAGCCCAAGCACTGTTTAGTATTTTGGCCATATCTGGAGTTCTAAAAGTCAAAATGAGCTGAATTGTTTACAAAAGAAAGATGAGATAATTTTTTACAACTTTCATGTTTTTAAGTGGCTCCAATTTTGATGTTATCAATGACGTTTTGGGCAGACAAGAGAAGATAAAGATTGTCACCAAGTCAAAAGTTGGTCGCCCATTCATCAATTAGTCATCAAATCAATAGTTCCTAATTTTGGCCTATAAAAGGAGGCATTTGCCATGCATTTAGGCATCTTGGTATCCAGATCAAGATCATGCTCTTGCTTTCTCTCTTTGTATTTTTTGTAATGTTTATGCTTTGTTTTCATTAATATCAAGTTTATGCCTTTCATTTCATTTCCTTTACTTAGTTAACTTTTATCTTATTTATGTTCTTATTTTGTTTATTTATTTTTATTTCTTTCATTATGTTTAGTTAAGTTTATTATGTCAAGGTGAAAAGGTTACACTAATGGTGTAAGAATAAGTATAGTGTAAACTTAATATGGACTTTAATGTTTGATACTAACATGTTTTATATTTGTTATCTTGTTCACTTTTTAATACTTTGCTTGTTAAATAACTAATCTTGATTTATGTTGTATAACACTTGTACAACAAATGCTTGGCACTTTCATAGCTCATACTGTATGGTATAACCGACACCTGAGCTATGAAAGGAACTTGATTTGTTGTTAACATAAGTTATAATCATGAATGCTTGATGAAATTTACAAGTATTAGCATTAATTGAATAAGATGACTAATGTAATTATATTAACAATCTATAATCTGATTGGAACCTCCTTTGTGTGTGGTTTCCAATTGAATAATAAGAGTTTATACTATACTTGTTTGACATACCATTAGTGGATCCTCTAACCTTGACATTGTTTGTTATCATTATTTAATCCTTACGTTAATTTTCCATCTCAAAGTTCTCATCAACTCTTCTTCTTCTTCTTTTTCTTTTTCTTTATTATTGTTGTTGTTGTTGTTGTTGTTGT
>NW_011500976.1:44513-45762 GCF_000495115.2 Populus euphratica | reverse complement strand
TACTACTACTACTACTACTACTACTACTACTACTACTACTACTAGTATTATTAGTATTATTATTGCTACTATTATTATTGTTGTTGTTATTGTTACTATTGTTGTTGTTTATAATTTGTACAATTAACCTCCCTGTGGTTTGACCCCGGTCTTGCCAGGTTATTTATTACTTCGACACTCCTGCACTTGGAAGAAGACATCAATCTTTTCGTCATGTCAATGTGATGTCAGATTTCAAATCTGTTCTCAATCTTCACAAATAATCTGTGATGATATTTTTGGTGCATTTCTTGTCTTTGATTATAATATCAAATTCTTGAAGTAATGAAATCCACCATACCAATCTAGCCTTAGAATCTTTCTTTGAAAGAAGATATTTCAATACTGCATGATTACTAAAAACAACAACAGGTAGTCAACAAGATAAGACCTGAATTTTTTATATGCAAATACTATTGCAAGTAATTTTTTTTTAGTGGTGGTGTAATTTATTTGGGCATTATTTAAAGTTTTACTTACATAGTAAATCACATAAGGTTTCTCATCTTTTCTTTATCCCAAAACAGCACCCACGGCATAATCACTAATATCACATATTATTTCAAAAGATAATGACCAATCAAGAGGTTGAATGATAGGAGCAAAAGTAAGCAAGTTTTTAAGTTTAACAAATGCTTCTTTATAATGTTCAGTCCATTCAAAAATATTATCCTTTGTTAGAAGGTTACTTAAGGGTTTAGATATTACACTAAAATCTTTGATGAACCTTCTATAAAAACCAACATGTCCTAAGAATGATCTAACATTTTTAATAGACTTTGGTGTTGACAAGTTAGCAATTAACTCGATTTTAGATTTATCAACCTCAATTCCTTTTAATGAAATAATGTGACTAAGTACAATGTCGTTTGTTACCATAAAGTAACATTTTATTAGGATGACCCTTATTTATTCAAATATTGTCCTCATCAAATATTTCAAAGATTCATTCCCGATAATGAGGTAAATAGTATCACTAAACTTTGTCATTCTGCAGCATGTGTGACATGACCAAAATATTAATGTCTTCTCCGTGTAGGAATGTCTAAGTAATAAATAACCAGGTAAGACCGAGGTAGAACCACAGGGAAGTTAATTGTATAAATTACCAAATATTAAGGTTAGAAGATCTACAATGGTATTTCAGACAAATATAATATAAACTCTTATTATTCAATTGAAAACCACACACAAATGAGGTTCCAATCAG
>NW_011500976.1:33082-44443 GCF_000495115.2 Populus euphratica | reverse complement strand
GTATTCATGATTATAACTTATGTTAACAACAAATCAAGTTCCTTTTATAGCTCAGGTGTCGGTTATACCATACATTATGGGCTATGAAAGTGCCAAGCATTTGTTGTACCAAGTGTTATACAACATAAATCTAGATTAACCATTTAACAAACAAAGTATTAAGAGTGAACAAGTATTAACATGTTAGTTTCAAACATTAAAATCCATATTGAGTTTACACTATACTTATTCTTACACCATTAGTGTAACATTTTCACCTTGACATAATAAACTTAACTAAATATAATAAACGAGAGAAACATAAATAAACAAGATAAGAATATAAATAAGATAATAGTTAATTAAATAAAGGAAAGGAAATGAGATGTATAAATAAGAAATTAATATAAGTAAAACTTAAGCATTACAACAAAGATAGAGCAAGAGCATAATCTTGATCTATGCCTAAATGCATGCCAAATGCCTCCTTTTATATGCTAAAATTGAAACTTATTGATTTGATGACTAATTGATGAGTGGGTGGCCACATCTTGACTTGGTGACAATCCTTATCTTTTTGTCTGAATAAAACGTCATTGATAACATCAGAATTTGAACCAGACTTCTGCATGAAAGTTCTAGAATTGTCTCATCTTTCCTTAAAAAAAAAAAACTAAGGTCATTTGGACTTTTAGAACTCGAGATATGAGCTGAAAACTAAACAGTGTTTGGGCTGCAGGACATATTCAAACTTTTATATTATTACTAAGATTTAGACTTCCAAATAGCAGAATTGAGTCTTAACTTCCCATGAAAGTTTTAGGCCTCTTAGCTTTCCATCCATATAAAGTAGACCTACATCTGAGATCTATAACTTCATATATAACCCAATTACCGAACAATATTTCATTTTAGACTGCACCAGCATCTCTTTTCTAAGTTTGGCCCTCTCTTTATTCTATCAATTACAATACTTCAACTCATCAATCAATCATTTTATTTATGTGATAGGCTTGCATTTAAAATGAACATTTACCATAAATTAAAGGTATCATATATTATTAGATATGTTATTATAAAACATGTTTTAGTTAAGGAGTTATTGATACTTCAAGTACAAAATAATAATATAAAACCTTAATAAAAATACACTTTTAAGTATTAATCAGGTGGATCAATAGGTCACATATATCTCCTTGAATTCTTTTGAGAAAAGAAGACGATTCTATAATGATCTTTGATAGAGATGGTTTAGTAATTAATTTACATTAAAAACATGCAATGCATGGGTTTTCATATGGTAAAAGAATCTTCAAGTTATTTAAAGGATGCCTGCATGGATTTTCAATAATTCATCGCTTCCTTGTTGATCCTAGATGTCCATGTCGATCATGCCACAACATTTTTTTAGGTAAAACATTTTTTTAGGTCGGAACACTGTTAGTGTATCACAAAATTTATTTCAATAAATTTCATGATTATATAATAAATTTCAAAAGAGAAAGCAGGTAATTTTTTAAGTATAAGCTTCTAGTATGAAATGCATGAAATAATATAAAGATTTTTTTTGTCTTTATCTCTTTTTTCAATATGATAACCATTAGCACATATATCTTTAAAATTGAGTAAATATCTTTTAGACTCAAGTGAATATAATGCATCTTTGATGTCCAATTTTGTTGATAACAAAATATTAAGTGTTTTGGATCCTTTAATCATGTATATTGAACCTGATATTGTAATGACATTAGCTTTGGTTAATGCTAAATATTCAAAGTGTTTATTTTCCTTGAAAATTAAGTGTTTTATTGTATTGTTTGCTATATATAAATCTCTATCATGAAAAACTATGCCTTTATTAATATAATTAAGTTTATTATTTAATTAAAATAAAATTAACATTGTTTGCTGGAAATACAATAAAATAAATATCCTAATACAAATAAATTTTTTTAATAATCACTAAAGATTCTACCACTCTGCATATTATCTATTTTATCTAGTTTTAAAAAAAATCAGAGACATCAAGATAAGCTTTATGACCTTCAAAATCATATTTTATGAATAAAAGTAGTCTTCACTATATTTTGTTTCAAAGAAACTTGATATAAATCTATAAAATATTTTGGTGTGTGATAAGTGCGAGATCATTAACCATGCATACAACACCTATAACACTTATTTTTAGGTTTACGCAAATTCTTGCCATTTTCTCATTTGGGTTCGTTGTGTCACCACATCTAGTGGTAAGGCGAATTGCTTTTTCAAGGATTATCTTTTCTTCTTTTCTATTTACTTTTTTCATATCTATACCATTTGTTCTTTCTTATCTTTTGGAAAAAGATTTCATTCACTTGAGGGAATGATTTAGAACCTATAGGATGAGATTGATAATTTTTCATTAAAAATTCATTATTTTGTACAGTCATAAGAAAACATGAAATTAATTCAGAATACCTCTTGAAATTATATTATCTATATTATTGCTGCATGACAATATTCAAGGCATAAAAAGTAGAGAATGTTTTCTCTTAAATTTGGTCTTATATAATATTTTTACCATAAAATTTCAACTATGAAGTAATTTTTAAAAGAGCTTAATTATAATTACTAACTAATTTAAAATATTGCAACCCCAGCTGTAACCAATTATAACAAGCATGAGAAAGTATGACAAACTTTTTATAGTCATATATCTTTCCTTTAAATTTTACCATAAAACAAGATGATCTTTTATTATGAAATATACAAGTTTTAATCCATGAAGGAGATGATGGCAATGAAAATTATTATTTCTGCACGATCTAGTAAGGATATGTTATTTTCTTCTTTAATGGTTTCTCTAATATTCATAGCTTCTAAATGAATCTCAATGTTAAGGATCCATGATAAATAATTATTTTTAAAAGACTAATTTTTTTTATATATATATACATGATTTATAAAGTTTAATATATATATATATATATATTACTTTTTAAATAAATCATGTATATATATAAAAAAAAATCAATCTTTTAACACTATTATTTATTTAGTTCTTTAGAAATATTAATTCTTCAATAATTGCACTTAATTTATTTAATTTTTTAGGAACTTACAATACTACTTCTTCAAGAATTTTAAATCTTGATGAATAAAAGGAAAAAAATTGCTAGAATAAGTTGCAGAACCATATATATTCCATAAAATATAAATAATAATGAAAAAAAAGTATTGAAACTTATATAAGTCATGTTACATATCAAGATTTCAATATAAATTAATTAGAATGATTATATTGATAACATGTTAAAATTAAAAAAATAAAGAAGTAAAAACATATATATAAATTTATACTTTTTTATATATTTTTAATTCTTAGAATACAATATAAGTAGTTTATTTATAGAAGAAAGATAAAAATATTAAAATACACTAGAAAATTCAATTATCATAAAAAAATCAAGATAATAAATTCAAAAGTAAAGAAGTCTAATTTTTTTTAATATATATATAATTAAATATTTTATAATAATTCACAAGTTATTACATTTTAACATTTTTTAGTAACCCTAATCGTTAAACAATTTTTCTTTATTGCCTTTTCTTTTAGAATGGTTGGGCTGTAAAAAAAAATGATAAGTGTCTATTGATCGAATATATTATTAACAATTTAACACACTTAAAAAAAAATATGACGACAAAAACATCCAAATCTAGAAAATAAAATAAAATGTAAAGACAAATATTAGAGAGAGAGTGAGAGAGAGAAATAATAATAATAATAAAGACCTACCCAATTTTAAAAGGGTCAATAATATACAAACCCGACCCGTATCCAAAACAAGAACGATTCAACAACAAGAAGGGTTTTGGCTGAAGGCTAAACCCTAGTCCCAGAAATCTATATTATCCCAGTAAAGAAGGCCTTCAATCCAGTCAAGCAAAAAGATGGGAAAGGTAAGCTACAAGAAGCTAAGAGGTAGCCAAAATCTCCGTCAAAGACTGCTATTAGCGACGCTTTCCGCCACTCCTGTCCAAGTCGAGGACATTCGAGCCAATGACATGATGCCCGGCCTACGCCCCCATGAGGTCTCTCTCCTCCGCCTCCTCGAGAAGATTTCTGATGACTGTGTTGTCAAAATCAATGAAACCGGTAACACAAACCACCCCATTTGTTTTTTTGTTGTTAGCTTCTCATGGGTTTTGATTTTGAGGGATATATTTTATGTGGCAGGAACAAAGTTTCAATACAAGCCTGGGATTGTGATGGGTGGGAGACACCTTGTGCACGATTGTGGTGTAAGTCGAGCTATTGGGTATTTCTTGGAGCCATTGGTTGTTCTTGGGTTGTTTTCGAAGAAGCCCCTTTCGATAAGGCTCAAAGGTACTGTTTTCCCCAAAAGTTTGGTCAGTCATCATGTGCTAAGTGTTTGTGCAATTTTATGTTGTTTTCTGTTTATGGGGTTCTTAGCTGCTTAGTTGCTGTCTTTTTTTATCGATCAGCTCTGGCCTCATCATTTTGCTCAAAACGATCTCCACTTTGAATGATTGTAATGTACTGTCTTATACTCTGACCAAAAAAATGAAAGAGAAAGGGAGTTTAATGTTATTCATCATCGGTTCTATGTGGGACTTTGATTGTAAGTTCTCAGTAAAGGACTACTATTTGAAAGAGGGATATTACAGAAGCCAGAAGGTAATTTATTTCTTTGAACTGTGACCATTTCTACACATGTTGATTCCCTCTACTCCCCATGGGAACTAGAATGGGAATTTGAATTTTATCAAATGCTGTCGTATATTTGCTGATCTCCTCATTCAGGGTTCCCTAAACCTGCAAACCTTATTAGCTTGTAAGGTGTTATTCCATATGAATTATCAAAGATTTTACCAAAGACAGGTATAGATCAACCTTTGTATATTTGTGACCAAATCTAAAAGAGAAAATCTTGCTACTGAGTTCTGAACTTCATGTGTGGTAATAAAGGAGCAATCGAGAATGTAAGATCTTTAAAACATGCTTTGTGCCTTTTGGAGTTTAGAGAATGATTGATTGTAGAGGCTTTGTCAACTGTTGTTCTGTATATCACTGGAAAGGCTATCCATTTTCCCCTTTGTGCTTATATAGATCACACCTAGTCCACAGCCTAATGTTGAGAAAATACCTAGGGTCTCTGACACTGCTATGTTGTAAAAGAAAGAAAGACTAGGATGCAAACGTTAACTTGACAATATCAGCTCTGACTTACCTTAAAAGTATCCTCCCATAAACTTTACATAGCAATTTTATAGGCAATGCCTTGGTTTATGATTTTTGCATCGTGAAACACAACTGTAAAGGGTATTGCTTTTCTTTTCTTAAGAAGATTAATGGAATAACCTGCTGTTTTCAGGAATTACAAATGATTCTAAGGACCCATGTGTTGACACTTTCCGTTCTGCTACCTTACCATTATTGAAGCAATTTGGAGTTCCTTCAGAAGGATTGGAACTGAAAATAGAAAGTCGTGGTGTTCCACCTCATGGTGGTGGAGAAGTTCTCTTATCAGTTCCCATTATTCAAAGTTTAACAGTGAGATTTCGAATCCTGTGGCAGTTCATTTGTATGCTTTTTTTTTTCCATGTTCTTATTTGTTACGTAGTTCATTTGTATGCTTTTTTTTTTTTTCCATGTTCTTATTTGTTACACTCTGCAGGCAGTCACTTGGATTGATGAGGGAATGGTTAAGAGGATTAGAGGGGTGACTTTCTCAACCAGAGTCTCTTCTCAGTTTGAGAATACCATGATACATGCTGCTCGAGGAATCTTTAATCGTTTACTTCCTGATGTCCACATATTCACTGATCATAAAGCGGGTCAACAAGCTGGAAAGTATGTTATCTGTTAATAAAAAATGGTCATCTCATTGTTTGTTTGGAAATATTGGAGAGAGAAGTGTGAATTGCTGCTTGAACTTTTTTGTTTTTATTTTTTTCTTCGTGATGTTCGTATATTTATTTATAAAGCTGGTCTGCTGGTTGGAAAGTATTATATCTGTTCAGAGAAATGTTACATGTTTGTTTGTCTGGATTTTTCAAGCACAGTAGAGAGAAATGTGAATCACTGCTTGGAATTTTTTTATGTTTTATTTTTACTTTCAGCATGCTACAGAGAGTATATAGCTCACACAGATATTGATTTAATGGGCAGTTCACCTGGTTATGGAATATCCTTGGTTGCGGAAACTACTTCTGGTTGTTTCATCACTGCTGATACTGCAGTTTCTTATGCACGAGCGGATGATGGTGGAATGGAAGGTGAGAAACAAGAGCTGGTGCCTGCAGAAGATGTTGGTGAGCAAATTGCTTCTGTTCTCCTTCAAGAGATTGAACAGGGTGGAGTTGTAGATACAACACACCAGGTTTGTGTTATCTGCTCTCCTTTTTTCTCCTTTTTTTCTTGTGAGCTTGTTTAAATTCATTGATGTGGTTCTCTCTTTTTTTTTCAATATCCCGTTACTGCATTAATAGTACTTTCCAAAAAGCATCACTAAATGAAGTTAAATGAAAGCTGTTAATGACTAATTATCTGCTTCTGATTATCTTGGGTGGCAGTAATGATATTGAATTATAGATGAGTCCTTAAAAGACCACGTTAGTGATTTATTTCGAATCTTTACTTGGGAGAATAGTATGACACCCTCGAGGAAAAGAAGAGTGAAATCTTTATGGGTCTTGCAATGTTCTTTTATACCTCGTATATGCCACCTGATTTTCATTGCTGCTGTCATTTGGTTGCAGGGTTTGTTGTTTCTTCTTTGTGCATTATGCCCCCAAGATGTTTCAAAGATTCGTGTAGGAAAGCTAGTAACCCATGGAATAGAAACACTAAGGCTCATCAGGGATTTTTTGGGTGTTAAATTCGTCATCAAGCCTGATCCATCAACAGGGACGGTTATACTCAAATGTGTGGGAAGTGGACTTAAGAATCTTTCTAGAAAGAGTTCATGATTGCAAAATATTTCACATTTGATCTCTTTCGACGATGTGCTTTTTGTGGATCAAAGATTTTTTATTTTAATTTTATATCGTATTATTGCCTGTAATCTACAAGTGAGAGGAGGGATAAGTTTTGGTTCAATTTTTATTGTATATCTGACTCCTTGCAGATCCATGCTCAATGTAAAATGGATACTGTAGCAAGCAAATTTGAGTGTTTTTTTGGTCCGAGTAGAGGGCATTTTCTCACTTTGAAGAAGGTATTTTTTGGAAAGAAAAAAATAATTAAATGGCAACAGAAATGATCAAAGGACGAGGCTTAAACAGATGCCAAAGCATAAGAATTCGATATGCTTAATTATTATCTAAAAACAAAGGGACTATACAATGGTTCTCTTTTAGCATCATAGAAGCAAAATGCATAAATGTCCTGTCATTCAATGAGCAAATTAAACAAACAGAAAATAAGGTAAAGACCAATCTGCTAATAATAAAAACATGAGTGCAAGCAATCCATTAATACAAGATACGTCCATTTCTAAGGCTATGTTTCTTTTTGTAGTTGAACTGGTCTTTAAAACTACAAAGCTATCCTTGTTTGTTTTTCCATCAATCATTGCCCCAAGCATCATCATCTTTCATTCTTGCCTTGTAACTATCCGCTTCTTTCTGGTTTCTTCCTGGCTCTTCAGTCCTCTTGAACCAAAGGTTGTCGGCAGTTTCAACCCCATTCCATAAGCGATCAGCTTTTGGGCAGTTCTTGCTGGTGTCTTCAGCCTTTGACGAGGAGGTTCCAGATCTGACACAAGGAATAACATAATTGTCGTTGAGAAGGAACAAAGACTGGAGGTTAGAAAATTGCTTTCACTCGTTTCCCAATAAAATTACAAGAACTGATCAACATTGCAAAACATCTTAATGTAGCTTCATGCTACATAACATTTTTCCTGGAAAGATGCTCAAAATCCACATCCACTTCTTTGAACAATGTTAAAGCTCAAAGGAAGCACTTTAAAGGAAGGAAACCAACTAGTGTTTGAAGTTTGAAAAATCGACGATGAAAAAAGTATCAGAAGATAAGTCAACTGCCAAGCCACCTTCACCACAATAGAGAGAAGAGAGAATCATCCCTCGCTTTCCAGCATCAATCACTGGTGGATCAGAAGAGCCAAAATCACACAACTACTGCTAGACATCAACGTTCTAATGGCTCCAGAAGGCACTGCTAAGTTGCAACCACATTGTCTAGAGCCTACAACACCTCTTCAAAGGCATAAAGGGTCTGCATAGCCAAGGCAGAAATTGAATATTGCCTTCATTCAATAAAGCTGCCACACATGGAATCTGTATACCCAACTGAGCAAATTTGGGGAGCTTGTCGGACAGAACAGTGCTAATTAAAGAGAGGAACCAAGCCTCCCCACAAACGTCCAGACTTGCATTCTACATCACATTGCTGAGGGATCTTGATGGTTAAAGTAATACTTTTGGTTGGAAGAACGACAGAGCTCTGGCCACCATGAAAGGACACTCTTTGCCCCTGCCCTTGAGGAGACAGGGCACCTTGACAGCATGTCAGTTTAATGGCACTTGCTTCTTGTTGCCCAAGTCATCATAAGGCTACCATGTAGTAAGGGCGTCTTTCAAGCTCATGTTTGACCTTCAACACTGTATAGCTTGTGAACCATTCTAAACAGGTATTGTTCCTCTTGTTTCTTATACAACCAATTCCCATTTATCACATCGTCCCACACTCCTATTAACATAACATCTCACAAGCTTCAGTCATGAAAGTTCGCTGAAAGAGAACCAAGGGGCATACAATTAATCTTACAAAACATTAATTAAAGAAATAAAAACTTTACAAGTAATAATTTGAAGCTTTCCAACACATTTTAACTCACAACCTCAAATTTTGAACTCTCAAATCTTTTTGTTTACGTCCACGTCCAAATATAACTAACAGAAGTTTATGCTCTCTTTGTTTCTCTAAGATCTTAAATTCCAGCTTATTGGATCTTTCTTTCTAAGATACTATACCATTTAGAGTTTAGAAGATTAAGGGAGGAGGAGAAATGGATTAACAGTTTCTTCAAAACATGCTGTGGATATGATGTGTGTGATGATGCTATAATGTGAGTGCAGTGAACTTCTTTCTATGTCTCTTCTTAGCAATGTTTTAAGAACCTAAATACCTAAATTTATGGGTGATTAGAGTATTGACTAAAGGCGAGGCGTAATTGTATACTTCAAATCTTTTTCCTCGTTTTATGTGAACTTTTATCAGGGTAGAAACAGGCTTGCAGATGAGCATTCCAGATTTTGCATACTTTTGTTGATTTAGAACCACTTTTTTTTCGTCTCCCTTCAAGTCCAAGAAAATGCTTAAGCGCTCCAAGCTTTTTCCTTTGAAAGCGGACTACTAAATTTTCTCTTGCTTGGTGGAATTTTTTCCACATCGTCTCCAATAATAATGAGGCCGTCCAATTAGACCAAAATTGCTGTTATTCTTCCTCCTTGATTTTTAACAAATAGCTTTGAATCTGACTAAGCCATTGAGTAGCCACTTTGCATCAGAAATCTGTGATTTGGAGCTTGCTTTAATTTATGTAGAGCTTTTTTAAGCTTGCATACATGTCTAGGATGAAGTTTACTTTGAAACCCTTGTGGCTGCTCCATACATATCTCCCGAGCAAGCTCTCCATACAAAAACGCATTCTTTATATCCATTGCCATAGTTTTCATGACCTGTTAGCTGCCAATGCAAGTCCTACTCTCACAGTAGCGATTTTTGCTACTAGACTAAACGTTTCATCATAATCTAATCCATATTGTTCGGAGAATCCTCGAGCTACTAGTCATGCCTTATGTCTTTCGGTCGATCTATCTGAACATGTCATTACCTTGTAAACCCATTTGCAGGATATGGGATTTACGTCTGCAGGCTTTGGAACTAAATCCCATGTTTGATTTTCCTTTAGAGCATGAATCTCCTCATCCATTGCCTTCTTCCATTCACTGCTCTGCGACGCTTCTTCATAAGTCATAGGCTCTGTAACTTGAGCTTCCAAAGCCAATGTTGTGTTAGCATATTTTGGTTTGGTTTTCGTTGTATTATTGATCTCCTCACTTGAGGTGTAACTTGTTCTTGAACTTCTTGTTTGTCGGGTTGCTCTTTTTCAGAAGGTACTTGATAAACTCTAGTTTGCCAGGGGCTTGTTCTACAGGTGCTTCTTGATTATTTTGAAACTGCGGACTCCTTTAATTTATTAAGAATTAGTTGCACATCCTTAAACAAGTTGTTAGACCCTTCTTCATGATTATTATTATCTTTCCTCTTCATCATTTCTGATGACCATCAAGTAGTTTCTTCATCAAACACGATTTTCTCGATATCATACATTTATTGGTATCGGGATTGCAATATCTCCAGCCTTTTCCTTGCCCGTAATAGCCCAAAAATATTCATCGAATCACCTTCTTATCAAATTCACTTCGTAGATGATCAGGTATGAACACATAGCATACACATCTGAATACTCGAAAGTAACTTATGACATTCTCGCTTTTGTCCCGATGTTAAGATGCAATTTGCTAATACTTTATATCCACCTGTCAAGTAACCAAATAAATAAAAGTATAAAAAATTTAAATGAATGTTAATACTTTATATCCACTTGTCAAGTAACCAAATAAATAAAAAATAAAAGTATAAAAAATTTAAATGAATAATTTATTTAATTACAAAGATAAAACCTTTTGAAAAGCTCTTCAAAAAATAAAAAAAATTTAAAAACACAATCAAGCCCAAGATAGCAACTTTTATTAGTTTAAAAGATTATAAAAAGAATATTTATAACTATACTACTTTACTTATCAAGACATATATTATTTTATTTTCTATCATGATAGCTTTTTAAAACACCTGATGATCTTCAAACCGTTCTCATTTTAATTAGAACATCAACTTGCTAACAATTAATACAAAAATTCACTTTAGAAGTTGATGTAGGGTCATTTCATATCCTTGAGAGGATTAATGACAATGCTTATGAAGTTGATTTATCAAGTAAATATGGTATTAGTGTTACTTGTAACGTTTCTGATCTTATTCTATTTGATGTAAATGATTATTGGAGGTTGAATTTTTTTTTAAAGAGAGAAGATGAGGAGGACCAATTCAACGCCGTGACTAAACACATTATTGACCTTTTAGAGATGTCAAATAGATCAATTATAAGAGTTAGGGGAAAAAACGCTTAAAAAAACATTAAATGAGCTTGTTTAACATATTTGGGATAAAATGAACTTACAGGAGCAAGTGACACCAATGGAACTTAAATAGCAACCTTTGATTCATCTAATACAAGTGCAACGAGGGTCAAATCCATATGCAAAATGGCCTTCATGTGTCTGGCC
>NW_011500976.1:9730-30857 GCF_000495115.2 Populus euphratica | reverse complement strand
TATCTTGTATTATTAGATATATTATTATAAAATATGCTTTGGTTAAGGAGTTATTGATACTTCAAGTGCAAAATGATGATATAAAACCATGATAAAAATGCACTTTTAAGTACTAATCAATGTTGTACTACCTAGAAAATAAAATTTTGACCAAAGTATAGAATATGTGAGCATGCTTAGTAGAAACTTAAAACTAGCAAAAGAAGGACTCTTATTACATATAGAAAACTAAGATATTTCTCAATCATTCCTAAACTGCAAAGATTATTCATGTCTTCAAAGACTGTTAAGCACAATATATAGCATCATTCACAAGATACGGTGGATGGAGTCATGATGCACATTTCCGATGGTAAAGCCTGGAAGTAGTTTAATAGGATGCATCCTTTGTTTTCAATAGAACCATAGAACATATGTGTTAGGTTATTTATAAATGAGATCAATTTGGGTCATTTGTGCACTATATTTTTGTTGGTTAATGATATTTATAATTTACAACTTACTACCAGGGATGTGTATAAGATTAGAGTTCATGCTCTTATCTACAATCATACCCAATCTTAATAGTACAAGTAGGAATGTAGATATTTTTCTTTGACCGTTGATTAATGAGTTGAAGTAGTTACGGCCATCCAAGACTTGGATATATGATGTTTTGAGAAAATAAAATTTTCAAATGAAGGCAGCTTGATGTAGACTATCAATGATTTTCCTGTGTATAGGATAGTTTCTAATTAGAACGCATAAAAAATTAGCATGTTCATATTATGCAGAAAATCATAAGGCTTTCACCTTAATAAAAAGTGGTAAAGCATCTTTTTTTTATTGCCACTATAGGTTCTTACCAACCAATCACAAGTACATAAAGGACTTCTTTGTAGATATATTTGAAAGGGATGTTACACCATAGGTACCGTCGAGTGAAGAATTGTATGATGTGGCCTTACAATACGAGGGCATTATTTTTTATTTTTCAATTCGATAAGCAAAAGATTCATGATTTTGGCATGACTCATAATTGGGTAAAGCAAAGTATTTTTTTGGAATTTTATTATTAGAGTACTAATCTTTTCTACTATAATATGGATGTCATACATATCAAAAGAAATATGTTTGAAACATTTTTAACATGGTGATGGATGTGAAAAGGAAGACAAAAGACAACATGAAAACGAGAATGAATATACATTTTATTTTATCATTGTAAAAATATGAAGTTGGTTATGATAGGTTATTTGTAAACCCTTAAATATAATAATGGGAAGGGAGGGGTTAGAAGAAGGAAGGAAAGAGAAGAGAAAAAGGGGTTGTTCTCAATCTCTTGATTTATTGTTTAGTAATGAAAGGTAATGAGCTCTTTTGTTAAGTCACTTGAATTTGTTTATGTTTTTCTTGATTTTAGAATGCCTTAGTATAGGTTAAGAAGTTTGTTAAATAATGATAGGTGGGTGAAATGATAGGGAAAAAATGCATAGAAAACAAATTTATACTTGTTGAACTTAGAAATCAAAACTGGACAAGTAGTCTTTCAACTTCTCTGTTAATATTTGGACCCTAAGATGATAAAATTTGCGATACTTGTCTACATGAAAGTTGTAGACCCATGTTATAGTGTAACAAAGAAACAAACCATGCATAAAATCAAGCTTTATAGCTCCAGTTATACTCAAAATACTAAACAGTGTTAACACAGTAACGGTTTAATTTTTTAGATAATAACAGTTGGACAATAATAGTCCAACGTTCATTGATGAGCAAGTTTGACTGTCTTAGGGGTAGAAATGGGTTTTTCTTCATATATAGAACTTATAGCCTCGTGTCTTAACTTTCCAATAAGACCAATCTCGCTTGAAATAGAGTTCTATAACTCCAGATATAGTTAAAAGTATGAGGAAAGATCAAACAATAACAATTCAATTTTTTAGATAATAACAGTCCAACTTTCATTAATGAACAATTTTACTATCTTAGGGGCAGAACTAAGTTCTCCTTTCTATATAGAACTTGTAGCCTCGTGTCTTAGCTTTCGAACGAGACTAATCTCGCTTGAAATAGAGTTCTATAACTCCATATATAATAAAACAATCTGAAATGTCAAACAGTAATAGTTTAATTTTTTAGACAATAACAATTGGATAGTAACAATTTAATTTTTATTGATAAGCAATTTTGACTATCTTTAGGGCAGAAATGGGTTCTCCTTCCTACATAGAACTTATAACTTCATGTCTTAACTTTCCAACGAGACCAATTTCTCTTGAAATGGAGTACTATGTCTAGATATAATTAAAAATTTAAGGAGAGGTCAGATAGTAACAGTTTAATCTTTTAAACAGTAACAGTTTGATAGTAACAGTCTAACGTTCATTGATGAGCAATTTTGACTATATTGGAGGCAAATTTGGGTTCGTCTTCCTATATAAAACTTGTAGCCTCGTATCTTAGCTTTCCAAAGAGGTCAATCTCTCTTGAAATGGAGTTCTATAACTCCAGATATAGTAAAAAAATTTGAGGAGAGGTCAAATAGTAATAGTTTAATTTTTAAGACATTAATAGTTGGATAGTAATAGTCTAATGTTCGTTGATGAACAATTTTAACAATCTTAAAAGCAGAATTGGGTTCTCATTTCTACATAGAACTTGTAGCTTTGTGTTTTAGCTTTCTAATGAAACCAATCTCTCTTGAAATGGAGTTCTATAACTCTAGATAAAGTTAAAAATCTAAGAAGATGTCAGACAGTAACAATTCATTTTTTTGAACAGTAATAGTCAATGTTTGTTGATGAGCAATTTTGACTATCTTGGGGGCAGAATTGGGTTATCCTTCCTGTATAAAACTTGTAGCCTCGTGTCTTAGCTTTCCAACGAGACCAATCTCACTTAAAATGGAGTTTTATAACTCTAGATATAGTTAAAAATATGAGGAGAGGTCAGACAGTAACAATTTAAGTTTTTAGACAATAATATTTGGATAATAACAGTCTAATATTTATTGATGAGCAATTTTGATTATCTTGGAGATAGAACTGGGTTCTCCTTCCTACATAGAACTTGTAGCCTCGTGTCTTAGTTTTCCAACGAGACTAGTCTCGCTTGAAATGGAGTTCTATAACTCCATATATAGTTTAAAATCTGAGGAGAAGTTAGACAGTAAATGTTCAATTTCTAGACAATAAATAATTGGACAATTTGTTACGTTGAGCTACCTAAAACTTGTAAATTGGTAACTTCTGTTTGGAATTTTTTTTTAATTATAAAATGTTAAATTATGAGGGTAGTGTGTATATATATGTATGCATGGTCAAGACTTGAAATTTAAATTAGTGTAATTATTAGTACAGGTGAAATTTTGGAAAAAAAAATAGGAGCAGGGGACGATTAGCAAAGCACAGTTTTCAGGTAGGTGTCTGACACTTTGATTTCTAATTTAAAATCTTGTGTAATTCTTTAAGTTAGTCTCTGATCAGATTTAGTTCAAATTTTTGTATTTATATGTAGTATTAAATGATGAATGGACTCATGTCCTGGTTTAAAACTAGTGCTTTGTGAATGGCCTAATGAATGGACCGGTATCCTAGTTTGGAACTGGTGCTCTGTAAATGGGCTGATGGTTGGACTAGTGTCTTGGATTGGAATTGGTGTCTTGTAAATGGGCTGATGGTTAGACCGGTATTCTAGTTTGAAACTGGTACCATACAAAATAGCGATCAATAGAATTAGTTATTATTGGACAAGATGGGTGTGTTAGCAGGTGAAAAACTATAGAAATTGATAACTAAAAGCATTAAAAAGCAAATTGTTAGTGTAATGAAAAATATACTAAATCACTTTAATTAATTTAATTATGTTTATGCAAATTACTATGCAGGTTCATCTCAACAGCGTAACCCGTGTTATGCAGGTTCATCTCAACAGCGTAACCCTTAGTTGATGCTTAGGTGTTCCTTCTGTATAATCACTTAAGTTAATAGGAAGATGGAAGAATTTTCCATTTAGGTTGTATATAACAATACTTCTATATTGTATCTATAAAGTTATGAAGTGTTATTTTTTTTAAAACTATAGGTAGTAAATTGAAATTTAAAATCTTTATTATGCTAACATATGAATGCAAATACGATGGTTGATTAATGGTTACTTCTTAAATCCTAGGATTCTTCTCATTTTTATAACTTGATAATTTTAAATCCTAGGATTCTTCTAATTTTTATAACTTGATAATTGTGTGAATTTTATCTTAAAAGTTTATAGTTTGAGACTTGAAATGATTGGATTGTGTATGATCAATAAATATGGGATGTGTACAAATGATTTATCGATAACTTGAGACCTCCCGATATAGGGGAAGCTCTGCCAAAATTTTGATAGAAATTTCAATAAACTGTATATGAGATCAACAAAGAAAAAAAATTACCATGTTTCTTTTTGAAGGTATGCATTGTTTTTGATACAGGGGACGTTACATCATGGGTAACAAAGCCTAAATCCAGCTTCGCCTTATATAAGAATTCACAATTACTTGTTTACCAATGACTTAAGAGTCATCTGTGTTTTTCTAATGGATATGCTTTTAACATATCTAGATTGGTAAATTTAAAGAATGAAAGATTGTATGGAATGAAGAGTCATAATTATCACTTGTTAAGACTTATTCAACTTGCTTACCACGATTTATTGTCAAAAAAGATATGGGATACAATCACAAATATCAGTCACTTTTTTAGATATATGTAATCTAATAAGTTATATAACCAACACATGAAAAAGCTTGAAATGGATATCGTTTAGACAATATACAAACTTAAGATGATATTCCCTCTATTTTTTTCCGAGTCAATAGAGCAATACCCATACGTTCACTATTTGAGGCAAAAGTTAGATGCCTTGCCCAATATAGATACATGTATTTATTTAAGAGGTTAGGGATTACACATGCATCCTATTTAAATTTCCATTATTATTTTTTTTAATTTAAAACATCCATTTAATTTCATGTAGATATGTGTTTAATCTAAAGAAAAAAGTTAAAAACAAGATGCATGTTAAATCTTCAATATACAAGGCTTATATTATTAAAAAGCTCTCAACATTCTCATACTATTTTGAGCCTCACTTAAGAATAAAAATCAACCACATTCCAAAACATGATGACAGTAGAGAAGTATTTCAAGTGGGAATTTGTTAATATTTTCTCATTCTAAACAACCTTTTACCAAAAAATACAGTGAAGAGAAAATGCTAAATAGAAATTGAATTAATATGTACATAATTATGTGCTATTTAACTACGATGAATTAAGATATTTTATTTAGTAAGTAAAATATTAACAAGCTATTATTTTAAAATATTTTTCTCTTATACTCTCATAAACTGATTAGATTGGAAAAAATTTCATATGCAACATCGTTAATTTTTACTATCTCAAAATTCACATTTGACTAAATCTTAAAATTTTCAATTACAACAATTTACTGTGCGATTCATCATAACACTTAAGTTCATTAAACCCTTCTTTTTAACTATTAAGGTTATAATCATGTACTAGGTTTGTTAATTAGGAGGGAATGCTAGTTGTGGTTTTAATTTACTATATTTAGGCTCATCTTTGGTATGAGACAACCAAACTTACACATGTAGACCCATGTTATAGTGTAACAAAGAAACAAACCATGCATAAAATCAAGCTTTATAGCTCCAGTTATACTCAAAATACTAAACGGTGTTAACACAGTAACAATTTAATTTTTTAGATAGTAACAGTCCAACTTTCATTAATGAACAATTTTACTATCTTAGGGGCAGAACTAAGTTCTCCTTTCTATATAGAACTTGTAGCCTCGTGTCTTAGCTTTCGAACGAGACTAATCTCGCTTGAAATAGAGTTCTATAACTCCATATATAATAAAACAATCTGAAATGTCAAACAGTAATAGTTTAATTTTTTAGACAATAACAATTGGATAGTAACAATTTAATTTTTATTGATAAGCAATTTTGACTATCTTTAGGGCAGAAGTGGGTTCTCCTTCCTACATAGAACTTATAACTTCATGTCTTAACTTTCTAACGAGACCAATTTCTTTTGAAATGGAGTACTATGTCTAGATATAATTAAAAATTTAAGGAGAGGTCAGATAGTAACAGTTTAATTTTTTAAATAGTAACAGTTTGATAGTAACAGTCTAACGTTCATTGATGAGCAATTTTGACTATATTGGAGGCAAAATTGGGTTCGTCTTCCTATATAAAACTTGTAGCCTCGTATCTTAGCTTTCCAAAGAGGTCAATCTCTCTTGAAATGGAGTTCTATAACTCCAGATATAGTAAAAAAATTTGAGGAGAGGTCAAATAGTAATAGTTTAATTTTTTAGACAGTAATAGTTGGATAGTAATAGTCTAATGTTCGTTGATGAATAATTTTAACAATCTTAAAAGCAGAATTGGGTTCTCATTTCTACATAGAACTTTTAGCTTTGTGTTTTAGCTTTCTAATGAAACCAATCTCTCTTGAAATGGAGTTCTATAACTCTAGATAGAGTTAAAAATCTAAGAAGATGTTAGACAGTAACAATTCAATTTTTTGAACAGTAATAGTCAATGTTTGTTGATGAGTAATTTTGACTATCTTGGGGGCAGAATTGGGTTATCCTTCCTGTATAAAACTTGTAGCCTCGTGTCTTAGCTTTCCAACGAGACCAATCTCACTTAAAATGGAGTTTTATAACTCTAGATATAGTTAAAAATATGAGGAGAGGTCAGACAGTAACAATTTAAGTTTTTAGACAATAATATTTGGATAATAACAGTCTAATGTTTATTGATGAGCAATTTTGATTATCTTGGAGATAGAACTGGGTTCTCCTTCCTACATAGAAGTTGTAGCCTCGTGTCTTAGTTTTCCAACGAGACCAGTCTCGCTTGAAATGGAGTTCTATAACTCCATATATAGTTTAAAATCTGAGGAGAAGTTAGACAATAAATGTTCAATTTCTAGACAATAAATAATTGGACAATTTGTTACGTTGAGCTACCTAAAACTTGTAAATTGGTAACTTCTGTTTGGAATTTTTTTTTAATTATAAAATGTTAAATTATGAGGGTAGTGTGTATATATATGTATGCATGGTCAAGACTTGAAATTTAAATTAGTGTAATTATTAGTACAGGTGAAATTTTGGAAAAAAAAATAGGAGCAGGGGACGATTAGCAAAGCACAGTTTTCAGGTAGGTGTCTGACACTTTGATTTCTAATTTAAAATCTTGTGTAATTCTTTAATTTAGTCTCTGATAAGATTTAGTTCAAATTTTTGTATTTATATGTAGTATTAAATGATGAATGGACTCATGTCCTGGTTTAAAACTAGTGCTTTGTGAATGGCCTAATGAATGGACCGGTATCCTAGTTTGGAACTGGTGCTCTGTAAATGGGCTGATGGTTGGACTAATGTCTTGGATTGGAATTGGTGTCTTGTAAATGGGCTGATGGTTAGACCGGTATTCTAGTTTGAAACTGGTACCATACAAAATAGCGATCAATAGAATTAGTTATTATTGGACAAGATGGGTGTGTTAGCAGGTGAAAAATTATAGAAATGGATAACTAAAAGCATTAAAAAGCAAATTGTTAGTGTAATGAAAAATATACTAAATCACTTTAATTAATTTAATTATGTTTATGTGTTATGCAGGTTCATCTCAACAGCGTAACCCTTAGTTGATGCTTAGGTGTTCCTTCTGTATAATCACTTAAGTTAATAGGAAGATGGAAGAATTTTCCATTTAGGTTGTATATAACAATACTTCTATATTGTATCTATAAAGTTATGAAGTGTTATTTTTTAAAAAACTATAGGTAGTAAATTGAAATTTAAAATCTTTATTATGCTAACATATGAATGCAAATACGATGGTTGATTAATGGTTACTTCTTAAATCCTAGGATTCTTCTCATTTTTATAACTTGATAATTGTGTGAATTTTATCTTAAAAGTTTATAGTTTGAGACTTGAAATGATTGGATTGTGTATGATCAATAAATATGGGATGTGTACAAATGATTTATCGATAACTTGAGACCTCCCGATATAGGGGAAGCTCTGCCAAAATTTTGATAGAAATTTCAATAAACTGTATATGAGATCAACAAAGAAAAAAAATTACCATGTTTCTTTTTGAAGGTATGCATTGTTTTTGATACAGGGGACGTTACATCATGGGTAACAAAGCCTAAATCCAGCTTCGCCTTATATAAGAATTCACAATTACTTGTTTACCAATGACTTAAGAGTCATCTGTGTTTTTCTAATGGATATGCTTTTACATATCTAGATTGGTAAATTTAAAGAATTAAAGATTGTATGGAATGAAGAGTCATAATTATCACTTGTTAAGACTTATTCAACTTGCTTACCACGATTTATTGTCAAAAAAGATATGGGATACAATCACAAATATCAGTCACTTTTTTAGATATATGTAATCTAATAAGTTATATAACCAACACATGAAAAAGCTTGAAATGGATATCGTTTAGACAGTATACAAACTTAAGATGATATTCCCTCTATTTTTTTCCGAGTCAATAGAGCAATACCCATACATTCACTATTTGAGGCAAAAGTTAGATGCCTTGCCCAATATAGATACATGTATTTATTTAAGAGGTTAGGGATTACACATGCATCCTATTTAAATTTCCATTATTATTTTTTTTAATTTAAAACATCCATTTAATTTCATGTAGATATGTGTTTAATCTAAAGAAAAAAGTTAAAAGCAAGATGCATGTTAAATCTTCAATATACAAGGCTTATATTATTAAAAAGCTTTCAACATTCTCATACTATTTTAAGCCTCACTTAAGAATAAAAATCAACCACATTCCAAAATATGATGACAGTAGAGAAGTATTTCAAGTGGGAATTTGTTAATATTTTCTCATTCTAAACAACCTTTTACCAAAAAATACAGTGAGGAGAAAATACTAAATAGAAATTGAATTAATATGTACATAATTATGTGCTATTTAACTACGATGAATTAAGATATTTTATTTAGTAAGTAAAATATTAACAAGCTATTATTTTAAAATATTTTTCTCTTATACTCTCATAAACTGATTAGATTGAAAAAAATTTCATATGCAACATCGTTAATTTTTATTATCTCAAAATTCACATTTGACTAAATCTTAAAATTTTCAATTACAACAATTTACTGTGCGATTCATCATAACACTTAAGTTCATTAAACCCTTCTTTTTAACTATTAAGGTTATAATCATGTACTAGGTTTGTTAATTAGGAGGGAATGCTAGTTGTAGTTTTAATTTACTATATTTAGGCTCATCTTTGGTCTGAGATAACCAAACTTATACGATTATACAAGGAGTTGTTGTAAACCCTTACTATTACATGTGATTTATCTTGTTGCCCACCTAGTCCCATTGAAGATTCGCATTCATCTTCTCCTCCAACTTATATCCTCTAGGTAAATTGCATTCAATAATATTTTTTAAATTAATAATAAAATTTTAGTTTTTAATTTTAGTTTTATTCTTTTTATTTTTTTATTTTTTTTAATTTTTAAAAATATATTAGATGGCAAATGGAATGAAATTTGAATCACAGATGGAATGACCAACTATATTGACAATTTGAATCACAAATGGAATTACCGATGGACTAAATCTCTCAAAAAATTCTAGAGAGTTGAAAAAAATTACAGGGTTTTTTCACTAACAATTACATATGAAATTACTGACAGAATAAGTTCCTCCAAAAGTTTTGAAGAGTTCAAAAAAATTTCAGGACTTGCCACTGACAATATGTAAATCTTCGATGGATTAATCCCATTAGTAATATGAATTTGATCATTGATGGAACTACTAATGATTTAATTTGTCGATAATATATTATACTCACTGATGAAATTACCGATAAAATTATACTAGTATTTTTTTATTTTGTTTGGCATGCTTTTTTGATTTGTAAAACCATTAGTGATTATATTACCATCCTTGATTTCATTGGTAGTTTTTTTATTTCCAATAGAATTAGTATTTAAATACTAACAAAATATTCCATTAAAATTATGCAATATTTTCCAACATCGCAAAATCAATGGATAGTGTTGTAGATGTGAAAATGGGCAAAACCGAGAGGCTATATACAAGGGCATGAATCTATGACAATGGACAGACTTGGTGCAAGGGTGCTTCAGGTTTGGTCCGACGAGGGTAACGAGTTCTTTTAATGGGGGAGGTTTGTTAGAAAGTTAAATTCGCCAAGGTTGAGGCTAATGAAATCATTACTAGACAATAGCTACAGGATGGCAACCTGTATGACAGTAGTGAAAATTAATAGATAGTGTTGTAGATATGAAAATGGGCAAAACCGAGAGGCTGTATGCAAGGGCATGAATCTATGACAATGGACAGACTTGGTGCAAGGGTGCTTCAGGTTTGGTCCGACGAGGGTAATGAGTTCTTTTAATGGGGGAGATTTGTTAGAAAGTTAAATTCACCAAGGTGAAAGCTAATAAAGGCATTACTAGATAATAGCTACGGGATAGCAACCTGTATGATAGCAGTGAAAATCAACACCATGCCACAACTAGCATAATAGTGTGCTCACCAGAGTTGGAAACTCAGATGATGGATTGTCCAAGGCTCAACAAAATAGTATTGGAATGATGCGGATTGTATCAAATTCAACAATACTGATAAAATCAACAACGCTGAGAAATTCAACAGCATCGACAAAATCGATAATAAGAGCTAATAATAGGTCTGGACAATGGACAATCCATGACTAGACATAATACACTACTAGTATGAATGACAGCACACATTGACAGTGACAACGTGCATGGGCAGATTCGACGGTAGTGTGCGTTAATAATTCAGCAGGACATAGATTAATGTTTGACAGAAATCCTGACTTGGATGACGGATAGTCCAAGACATGCAGATACCTATTCTAGCAGCGTGGAAGTGGCAGAAGGGATAGTTAACTTACTGGGTGGCAGGCTATGAATGAAAGAAGCATCAATTCAGGGCAATTATTGGCAGTTTTCCAAAAGGCCAAACTGACCAAAACGTGACCTACGTCTTGGGAGATAGTTTTGTTGTATTATTCAATGTAATAGATTATACATAGGTGCGTAGATAATTTAAAAAGATTCTTCTTTCACGTATACAACAAAAGACAGATGTCCATGCTTATATTTTACTTCAATTATCTTTTTTATTTTATATATTTTTTATTTATTTTATCATACAAGTTAATTTAAGTTGTCGAGGACAAATAATTTTTATTTTTCTAAACACATCATGCAAATACAACTTATTTATATATAATACAAGTGAAAAAAATTTAAAGATAAATTACAACAATTTCTTTGAAATATTATGAAGTCAAAAAAATTTAAAAGATTAATTATTATTTTAAAAAAGTGAAAACTAAACAATTTAAAAAATTTAAAAAGATATTAATTAAAATTTAAATAAAAAAATAAAAAAAATCATGTCAAAATAAAAAGACCAAGACCTTACATTTAAATTTTCTTTTTCTTTTTAAGAGCAAAATAAAAAGACCAAGACCTTACATTTAATTTTTTTTTTTTTAAGAGTGAACAATACATTGTTTGTTAGGCAATTTTCTAATATTGTGAGTTTTTTAACTTAAAATTTTATTTTCAAATTTTTTTTTACAAAAACAACAATAATAATCCTTACAACCTCAATAAATCCATTTTAAACTCATTTTTTTTCTAATTACTCTAAAAAAAATTAAAGACCCCAACCAACTTCTCCTAACATGATTAATATTAAAAAACAACAGGATCTTCATTAAACTCTCATCACAAATTGACTTTTTTTTATGATCACAATATAACCACTAAACAACATTATATCTCCTTTATCTTTTTTTTATATCTCTCCTCTCTCTCTCAACATCAAGCAATTAAAATATTAAAAAAATGAAATTCTAGACTGAAGTATAGAAAGATTAAATAACAACCAACTAAATATAAAAACCGAAAGGGCCAAAGTGAAGTTTTCCATGCAAAAATGAAAAAGATGTTATATTTTTATTAAGTTTAATCTTTATTCATTAATTATTATTTTTTCAAATACAACTTAAAATTCTATTTTGCAAATTAAATTTTTAATTTACCATTGAAATATTCAACAATAATTTATCATTGAAATATTCATCAACACTTCACATATATATAAAAGCACGCAAAACCAAAAGGAATCTCAAAACATAAAATCATGCTAATATAACTTGAAATAATGACATTGCAAAGAAATAAAATTGGATGACCCAATGTTTTTCTAAAAAAAAAAAATAAATACATAAAACTGTACAGTGAAATCCACAATTTAGCTGAGTGGGTGTAAACAGTGAGCTGCACTGCTCATAATATTCAATTCTTTTTTAGTGGTTTGTATGCTAATAGTAATAATAATATAATACATACATGGAAAATACTTTGACAGGAAAACGCAAGGAAAATTTCAGTAAGAGAAAGAATTCATAATAACTTGTGCTTTTGTCCAATTTATGGAACACTTTACACGATTCCTTTTTTACTCTCTGCTTGCATAACTAAAGCGTTGCTCTTCAAACATTGGAGACCTGGGAAAGAATCCTACATCTACGACAAGGGGCAACTGCTCTGGAAATCATATATTTCAAGAATAAATACTGCACATTGACATAAATTAAAAACAACAAACAAACATGATCACAAAAGTCATCAAACAAACCTGCTTATCTTATTACCAAGCCAAGCCAACCTCCTCGACTTTGCATTGTCAAAACCAACCCGGGATAACATGGCAGGCAATTTGCTTGCGTCTTCTGCAACATGGACCTATACATACAAAGTGAAACCACTGCAGGAAAGGAGAATATCCTCAACGAGTCCTATCTTCCATGGTATTCTCGTCTCTACAGATCAAACAGCCTGTGCAACAGACTTCGTGGTGTTTGAACCTTCTTTCCCGTTTAACTTGGATCTATCTCTGATGGGCTTCTGAGAGCTAGGTGTCCCTCTAGCAGCATTTCTGCTATTCCTAGCTGCCTGAATGCCAGCACCTCCCCCTGCTTCAACTAAATTAAGTCATAAATGATGAGAATAAAACTGATGGTGCCTATCATAAACACCCTATAAACCCTGCAGGACTGGACCAGGACCAGGATCATAGTCATGCCCACACAAAGTAAGCATCCATCATTTGAGTGTACCCTGAGTGATTTTGGGCATAACTCATAAGAAAGGAGAAGCTGAAGAAGATATGCTTATCTACCTCAATACATGTGAGAACAGCCACCTATATTATGCATGTTTGGTCAAAAACATTGATCTGAAAATGACGAGCTCCTACGGGTATCTATTGCCTGGTTTAATGTTTATTGACTATTGAGAGGGGGAAAAAGGTAATTTAATGGGAATTTCAAAAAGAAAGTGCACCATGGCCCTTTTTGATGGACAACAGCTGATTCAGAATTCATAGTCAAGTGATCATTTTCTTTGACAAGCACTGTGGCAATCCTTGCATACTTTTGAACCTACATGGGCTTTCGTGCAAATGTGTGGGCATGATGGAGACAAATGAGAGAAAAAACTAACCACTGTTAGGCAGAGACAATCTCTTCTTTGCCTGTTTATCTAGTTGGGTGGTTCTCTCCTTTGGGTTGCTTTGAGATCTTGTAGCCATAGCAGGTTTTGAATTGGCTTCTTCAACCAGGTCTTCAAGAACTGGCTTTGGCTTTGGTTTAGAAAAAAGTGTGTTGGGTGCTTCTAACATGCCTGCTGACTTACTAGGTGAGGAACTGCCACCGTTACAATGAGATGGACCTTTTTTCTGACTTGAAATGGTTGACTGAAGATCTGAGGCAACAGCTTTCTTGACAGTTGTTTTTAACTGGGATTTGCTGCCATTCTTGACCTCATCACCTGTTTCATCCTCACGAATCATCACTCCATCTCTAAGATTTATGTCAAGAAAGCGGTTCTCCCATGGGCGAACAGCCATCCATCTCTCCAACCAGTTCCAGCCCCAACTGCTTTTATCTGGTTCAAAACCAGAGGGAACAGCCTGGTGTCTTGACCCAGCCTGCCACTGTGAAAACAGAAGATCTTATATATTAATCAGCAGCAGTAAGAAATACGTTTTAAGGGTTTCTATGGAGATATTGTCACTGTTCAAATAAGAAACTACTTAGCAGCATAACTCTAGACAAATGAAGTTAGAAAATATCTGCCTCTTTTTTTCTCTTTTCTCTGGTAGAGAGAAGAAAATTTCTGGTTGCAACTGATTTTCCACAATGCCATGCGTCGGCTTGCAAGCCTCACATTCTACCTAGGTCATAGTAGAATTTTACCTCACAGCACTAATCACTGAAAGAAATTGGATACATGTAGACCATCAATCATACACACAGCGAGAAGTGTACCAGTAATCAATGAAGAAATATTTGAAAGTGTACAAGTTAAACTCACAAAGCTTTTGCTGAAATGAAGGTTACAATATCCATGCAGAGGGAAAAGGCAAAAACAAAATACCAGATATTCACCTTTTTTGTTCTAGTAATGAATACAATGCCATTGAGCTAATACTATCCCTTTGTTGTCAAAAACAGGTTTTAATGAGAGATTTTACATCATACTCTAGCTCAAAAACCCTAGCTGACATCAATGATCACTCAAAGGCACATTTTTTTCCATCTGCAATCCAATTTCCAGAATGTAGGCTTATATAAATGCAAATTACAATCAAATTCATAAAAGATGCAAAGAAGTAAAGCAATGGAGCTATCGCATTTTTACCTGATGAGCCAGAGCATATGCAATTGCTCTCTCACGCTTAGCTGCAGCCTCCTGCCGCTTCAGCAACTTGGCTTGAATTTGTTCAACAGATCCCACACTATCACACCATCCTTCCTGTGTAAAAGTGAAATTGATATAAGGCACTTGGCAAGCCTAACAAAAATTAAAGCTGCTTGAGAAAACAAACATGAGCAATTAATCAATGAAGTATCTTTTAAACACTGTCTAGTAATGGTAAAATAAAACATTTGTAGTTTATAACTTTTTTTTTCCATGACTTTATTATCCTGCACTTGTATATCTCACATAACCCATTCTGTTACTCCAGAAGAACAGACACCAATGAAATCCTAGTTAACTTTTTTCACATTGAGGCAGAAACTAAGGTAGAAAAAACAATTATTAGGCAAACACAATTGGAAATTCTATCCAAATATTGGATATTTGGTCACCACTGAAGACCATTTTGCATGTACCATTTTTGACGTATACAAATCAAATTTATGTATTATTATAGTTAAAAATATTCAGTTCTGCATTTCAACCAATGCTGGTCATGGTTGTCTACACAAGAAAACATCAACAGGATATTAAGAGTTGGGACAAGAAGATGCTTAATCCTTACAGAAGCTGACAGAAATAGAACAAGTTTAGAGGAAACAATAGACATTTATCATTAAAAATTAAAAATACTAAAACTCTCCAACTCATTAAACAAATTGCAAGGCTCAAAAGCCTCTGGTGAAAAAAATTAACAATACATCAGTCTGGTTGTCTAAATCTATCAAATGTAGCTGCATGTGCTACCATTCCAGCTTTTCGCCATTTATGTCATGAAAAACATTTCATATATAGACTTAAGAAACAAAATATATAATCTGATGCGTTAATAATAAAACAACTAATGTAAGAACATTGACATCAGGGAAAAAAAGAGCAACAAAAGAAGAAACTTGCACAGTTAACACAAAGAACAACTAAGGTCAAGGTTTTCCATAAGAATAAGATTTACCAGGCATGCACATATATAGACTAAGTACATTGCACAATAGTGGAAACATGTTTCTATATCTGATCAGAAAAACTCATTGTTTCTTACTTCTATTTCTCGAACCCGGGCCTGGTTAGCTAGTTGTTGCTGAAGTTTCTGTTGAGCTGTTTGACTTTCCAATGCTAAGCGAACACGCCTTGCACGGACTCGAGCCTGAACTCTCACCAAAGCTTGCATGCAGCGAAGAGTTATTGCAGCTTGTTTCCTCACAGCATGGCCCCGGACAAGGGCTTGCAGTCTCACTAATCCTTTCAAAGCTCGCAGAGCTCTTCTTGCCTTGTGTGTTTCCAAAACCATTCAAATTGTTATCAGAATTGTGAATTGAAACTTAAACGCAGTTGAAATAATTTAGAAAATTAAAAAATAAAAAGTTGGTGAATCAGAATAAATGAAGGCACACAATATGTAGTTGCAATGTCATTTTCACAAATAGCACCAAGAAGGTAAACTGGATTACTTTGGTCCTTAAAATAGCTCTCTAAGGGAAATTACTCTTCCCTTCATTATGGTGATCTTCCCATAGAGATCTATAGAAAGATTTTCAACCAAATTACCATCTTTGAACAAGTAGGAAGAAAATATGAAGAAAACACCCCACCCCTAACCCAATGGCTGTAATTGGAAGCTCATCGTACCATCTTCACCCCTAGCCAACTAAAAAAGTTCACTAAATTGGGTATTAAGAGATGAGTTTCCACATCAAGTACCATGCCAAAAAGAAAATGGAATCCTCTCTACCCACTTCAGAAACAACAACGGTACCATGCCAAACCAAACCCACCTGACACATTTCTGAAGGTTTATTAAGCATCCCCTTTATCACTTAGAAACCCACCCCATACCTTACCACTATTATCAATACCAAAACAAAGTACTCCTATACAATTCCCAGAGCTACTAACCTGAGAGAGCTTTATCAGAACACATGAGAATTCCAAAGCCCCAACTCCCTAAATGTGGAGGATATTTCCCCAGTTGATATTTAAAACTTTGTCTATGTTTCCCATAAGCATCTCCGTTGAATCTTTTCAGGCCTAGTTGCAATTGAAGAGGGATGGAGGCTAAAGATATCAAAGCAAGAGGGAGACTGGAAAAGATAATCTAATAAAGTGGTCCTCTCATCCTTAGGAAGATGGTCTCCACTAGGAGGTAAAATGTGAACCTCCTTTTAGTTTTCTCAACAATATTTTCATGCCCTTGTATCCTTACAATTAGTACTCAAAGGGAGACCCAAGCTATGGACAGATGTCCTATCTCACATAACAAAATGATAGACAAGAAATTAAAATATGTCCCCTACCCAATATCAATAGCATATCCACACTCCTTACACTCAGTATGAATGCATTCTTGATTGAATCAGACACTACTGGTATAAAGAATGCTTATACCACTATTTTAGTTTTAAACATGGAGGATTATCATGTGTTGGCTAAATAGAGCGCATCAATCACATAACAGAGACCTCAGGCTTCCTTCTTCACCATGCATGGTCAATTGAACTTGCATTCTTATTTTTTTCCCCCAACAATTTTAACAATGAGGAATTTAAAACAGCATTTCATAGCACGAAGATATAATAGACGCAACCAAACTACACAAACATTTAAAATCCTACTTCGTGTGATAACTGACATGACATAAACAAGTCATACCAGAAACCCCCGGAAAGCTGTTTGAATGCGAGTGGCAGCCAATTGTTCTCTCATAAATAGTTGATTATGAGCTATATCCTGAACTTGAAGCGAATCAAAAGGAGATTCAGAAGTATCTGGGATGGAACGAATGTTGGCATCACCAGGATTATGATTATGATTATGAAACTCCTCTTGAATTTTATCAGCATCAAACTCAACCGAATGCTTTCTCCTATGTCGAGACTTGCTAGCAGTCGCCCCCTGCTATGATCGAAGAACAACAGCGTATAGAAGCCATCAAAATCAAAACTTGAGACAGAAAAACAGCATAATAATAAAAGTAAAGAAATAAATAAACTCACATTTTCCTCTTTGTCCAAAGACTGTGACTTTTCAGACTTCTTTAGACCAACCAAAGCTTTAAACCATTTCCCTGAGACACCCATATGGTGCCACTTCCTGTCACACGCACAAGATGAAATTAATAAATTTAAATTCTTCTTATTTACTATCAAAAAAATAAAAATAAGTTGTCAAGACTGTGAATAAGAAAACAGGTAAAATCGCCACACCAAAAAGAAAAAGAAACCCTAGATAATTCCAGTTATGAAGAAACGAGCTTTCTTTGTGAATTTGAACCAAATCGACCCAATTAAAGCTCAAAAGCAGCTAAAATCCATGAGACAAATGCAGATCCCTCACAGATCACGAAGCAGCAAATGCAGAATTCACCATAAGATCATAAGAAGATACCTTTTTGACCGTTCGACCTTATCAATCCCAGCCCGCAAGTCCAAACTCGCTCGCTCGCTGACCTGAATTTGGATTCGCTAAGGAAAAATGAAACTCTCTCCAATAATTGTGATTCAAAAAGACTACAAAACAAAACAAAAATTCTCTCTCTCCAGATTTTGTTATTTTTAATTTAAATTTTCAATGGGTACAAAGAGAAGGCATGGAAGTAGAAAGACAGTGAGGAGCGAGGGCCACTGTAGGCTATTACGCCGGGGTGGATTATTATTGAGTAAACTTCATTATTACTGGGTAAATTTTAGTCTTACCCCTACAGATTCATTGATGTTTCACTTCAGGTCTTATATTTGGAACTTCCCAATATTGCTCGTGTTTTCCAGAAGAATTCCATTTTTTTTTTTTCAATTTCTTAATATCTCGGATTATCTTGTGCGTCCGAGTGATTTGAAAGGTATAATCTCTACACATCAACCTGATGAATTTTAAGAAATTAAATAAATTTTTCAAAGTATTAAACCTTGAAAATCAAACTTCACTTTAATATAAGAAAATGATTTTACTCCTTTTACTATAAATAAATAACAAAAAAACCCATTTTATTTTTTTCTCTCTTTTTTTTCTTTCAACCCATTAATGTCATAGTACTCAAAAAACCTTAAAACCCTGGAAAATTATTTTTTAAAAAAAAGCATATAAAGTAAGATATTTAAGCATATAAACCCATTAATGTATTGTTTTTCAACCCATTTTTTTCTCTCTTTTTTTTCTTTCAACCCATTAATGTCATAGTCCTAAAAAAACCTTAAAACCCTGGAAAATTATTTTTTTAAAAAAAGCATATAAAGTAAGATATTTAATAGTTAACGTTGGATATTGGACCTTTATGAAAACTAGAAAGGTGACGTTTGCAAGTTTAAACCATATATAGATAGAATTAGAATGCCGATGAATTTATAGGGGGTAAGAATGACGTGGGAAAATTTCAAACCGTTGCTTTCATTTTTAAACAGTGAACGATGCCGTTTCTTAGTGCGTGGAGTCATTTTCAGGCTTGCGAGGCAATCACGGGGATTCTGTCGTTCCAGACACTCACCGAATCAGGCACAGCCAGAGCCAGGCCAATTCGATATGGCCCCCAGTGGCGAAAGTTAGAAACACTCGGGTTTGCTTGAGATTAAAATATATCTTGTAATGAATAAAATAAATAAAGTTAATTAATTGCCTTGGTTAAATATAGTAATGCGTAGGCAACAAATAAGTAAAAGTCTTATAGTAGGAAAACTATATAATTGTTCGAGGCGGGCTCGTTTAATCTCTTTTTTTTGGATATTAAAAAATATATATAGAATTAATTTAATAAACTTGGTTGATATAACAGGTTTAAAAACACTCTAAATAATTAAAAAATATATAATTTAACAAAAAAATTAAGATAATATCTTTTTTAAAGTGTTGAAATAATAACATATTAGATTGACTAGAATCAATTCAGGTTAACTTATCAAATTTATTACCAGGTTATGAGATTATAATAACTTTATAGAAAGTAAATTAAAAAAAAATGCAAAACTAAATTCTTAATCAAAAAAAATACAAAACTAAATTCTTAATCAATTCAATTTTGAATAATAAAATTAAAAATCCAATTCAATTGAAAAAATAATTCAAGTTGACCCTGGTTAACCTTCCAAACTTGAGTTACAAGACTGAAATAACTCCATAAAAAACACATAGAAACAAATTATGAAGTTTAATTCATAATAAATCCAATTTTAAAAGATAATATTAAAAACAAATAAAAAAAACATAAAAAATTAGTCAAGTCAACAAAAGAAACTCATGACTCAAGTTATGAAACCAAGAAAATCTTATAAAACACACACTAAAATAAATTATAAAACTAAATTTTTAGTCAATCTAATATTGAAGGATAAGATTAAAAAAAATTAAAAAAAAAAAAAAAAACTCAATTCAATTGGTTTAACCTGCGACCCAAGTTATAAGACTATAACAAGCTCATAGAAAGCTTATGAAACTCAATTTTTAATCAACTCAATATTAAAGAATTTAATTGAAAATAAAATCAAATAAAAAACAATGCTAAATCAATTCAAATTAACATGTCAACCCCGAGTAAGGAGATTAGGATGACTCCGTATAAAGAAAATCAAAATAAATTATTAAGTATAATACCTATTAAACCTATTGTTAAAAAATAAAATTTAAAAAAAAAGTTGAAAACTAAAAAAAATTAGTTCTCATAAATTTTTTTTATTTTTAAAGATTAAAAAGTACAATGCCTTGGCATTTCACTATTCATTGCTACAATGAAATGCCAAGGGTTTAGTATATTATAATAAATTAGAGAAGAAAGAAATAATAATAATAAGATAAAAGATATGGTGGTTAAGATGTTTGTTAGCTATATTAATGTTCAATAGATAGAATAAATTTTCTTAAATTATATTGACAAAAAGAAAGAAATGAAAAGGAAGGGTAAGTCTAATCAGGGCCATGCTAGCCCAACAGAGCTCGAAAGGGCAAAAAAAAAAAAGAAGAATGAGAAAGAGAGGAAGATGAAGAGAAGGGAGGAAAATGAATCTTTAGCCCAACCAAGCTCAAAGAAAGAAATAGAAAAGAAGGAGAATAAGAAATAAAGGAAGAGAATGGGAGAAGAAAAATAAAATTGGTCCAACCAAGCTAACACGACCAAAAGATTGATTTCTTCTTCTAAGTGTAGGAGTCTCGAAGTAATAAATAACCCGACAAGACTAGAGTCGAACCATAAGGAGGTTAATTGTATAAATTATAAATAACTACAATATAACATCAATAAGAACAC
>NW_011500976.1:6878-7353 GCF_000495115.2 Populus euphratica | reverse complement strand
TTTTTGAAAATGATGAGGATACCCTACAAAGTCTACCACTTAATATACGTGACCATACTCTCAATGCAAGTGTAGGAATAGAATAAAAAGAAGAAGAAAACAAAATAAAAAGAAGCAAAATTAGATATAAGAAAAGTGAAAAGAAAAAATAAAATAAATACTATAATTCGTATAAGAATTTACCTCCCTGACAATAGTGCCAAAAACTTGACACGACCAAAAGATTGATGTCTTTTCCCAAGTGTACAAGTGTCGAAGTAATAAATAACCCGGCAAGACTGGGGTAGAACCATAAGGAGGTTAATTATAAATAACTCGGCAAGACTGGGGTAGAACAATAAGGAGGTTAATTATATAAATTATAAATAACTGTAATATAATAGCAACAACAAGAATAATAATAATAATAATAATAATAATAATAATAGTAGTAGTAGTAGTAGGAGTAGTAGTAGTAGTAATAATAATAATACAA
>NW_011500976.1:6215-6593 GCF_000495115.2 Populus euphratica | reverse complement strand
GGCTATGAAAGTGCCAAGTATTTGTTGTACCAAGTGTTATACAACATAAATCTAGATTAGTTATTTAACAAGCAAAGTATTAAAGAGTGAACAAGATAACAAATACAAAACATGTTAGTATTAAACATTAAAGTTCATGTTAAGTTTACACTATACTTATTCGTATACTATTAGTATAACCTTTTCACCTTGACATACTTAGCTAAACATAATGAAATGCGTATATTATTAGTATAGCCTTTTCACCTTGACATACTTAGCTAAACATAATGAAATGCGTATATATAAATAAACAAGATAAGAACATAAATAAGATAAAAGTAACTAAGTAAAGGAAAGGAAATGAAAGGCATAAACAAGATATTAATGAAAACAAAA
>NW_011500976.1:5533-6115 GCF_000495115.2 Populus euphratica | reverse complement strand
TACAAAAATACAAAGAGAGAAAGTAAGAGCATGATCTTGATCTGGAAACCAAGATGCCTAAATATATGGCAAATGCCTCCTCTTATAGGCCAAAATTAAAAACTATTAATTTGATGACTAATTGATGAGTGGGTGGTCAACTCTTGACTTGGAGATAATCCTTATCTTCTCTTATCTGCGTAAAATGTCATTGATAACTTCAGAATTAGAACCACTTGACACCATGAAAGTTCTAGGAAATAGCTTTCCAGGAAAAACAAAATTGAGTCATTTGGACTTTTAGAACTCTAAATATGAGTTAAACACTGAACATTGTCCGGGCTGTAAAACAGATTCAGACTTCTTCGTTGTTGCTACAATTTGGACTTGAAAATGAACTTTTTAAATCTTGGGCTCCATGAAAGTTGTATGGCTATATCTTACCTTTCCATCCATGTAAAGTAAACCTAAATCCAAGATCCACAACTTTGATATGACCCAATTACCGAACAGTGTTCTGGTTTGAACTGCATCAGTAACTTTTTTCTAAGTTTGACCATCTCTTTATTCTTTCAATTTCAGTTCTTAAACTCATCAATCAAT
>NW_011500976.1:3780-5443 GCF_000495115.2 Populus euphratica | reverse complement strand
TTATTATAAAACATGCTTTAGTTAAGGAGTTATTGATACTTTAAGTGCAAAATGATGATATAAAACTTTGATAAAAAAATACACTTTTAAGTACTAATCACAAGCTAATAAAATAAAAACCCAATGACGCCTAGTATATTGGCCCAAATTAACCTAGAAGGAAAGAGATAAAATAAGATAGAAGGTTGGTTGGCACATAAGAAAGGAGAAGAAATAATGGTGTACAAACTGACGTGAGAAGAGAGAGAAAACAAAAATAGCAAAATAGGACATTAAAGCACCATTAGAGCTCCAAATTGTACACGTGCCACCTCCAAATAAATCTCTCATTAAGACAAATTTAAAGACACTAAAGAAGGTAATCATTGAAGCTTGAAAAACTCCATATGCACCACCTCTATATGGTGAATTGGTTCACACGTGCCACGTGCAGTACACATGCCAAGTCTTTTTTTTTTCCCTTGATTCTTCAATAAATCTTCAATTCATTTTTTATTCAAGCCCAAATAAGCCTAAAAAGATAAAGAAGAAAATAAATAAAGGAAAAAAAAGAAAAATTGCCCAACTAGGCCTATACAAAACTCAACTAAACCTAGCAAGAATGAGAAAAGGAAAAGGGAAAAGAAAGGAAAAATGTTATTGCGTACATGCTTATACCACCTACCATTTTACGCAACACCCACCTAATTATTTATTTTACAGGCTAGCTAAATAAAAAAGATAATTTTTCTCCATGATTACCTCGTATGATATGTATATAACTCTACTCTTCACTAAGCAATTCCATATGACCTAAGGTGTATAAATACCTTAGGTTATTAGTAACAACATATATGGCTTTGATACAATACCACACACAACAATTGCAATATACATTTGATGTTTTTTTTTATTATATATTATTTTTCTCATACTGTTTGATAACATAAACATCAGAGAACCTCTTATCTTGATATAAGATTTATTTTGTAAGAGTTCATGAGTTATGAGCCTAGACTGGGAAAAATTCTCCAGAACCTATTATATTAACTATGAAAAGCAATTTAGAGGTTTTTAAGAAATCTAATGTTAATCTCACCATATTTTTACATAGTGGATAACAAATAAAGATTTTATTATTAAAAACTCATGAGTCCTAATAAAGTAAATCTTCAAGATTGTTTTGGTGACTTCATTGTATATAAGACTAATTAATTACATGTGTCTTACAACTAGGAAACATTTTAGTAATATTATATTATTAAACTTAGTCAAACTTGTTGGTTTAATATGGTGGCTATTATATTAGCTTGAATATTAGGTAAACAAAGAAAACTTTATCCTATATTAGAAAGGATAGAGATTTTATTGTACTTTATAAAGTAAAAGACACCATATATATATATATATATATATATATATATATATATATATATGTTGGATTTTTAAAATTAATTAATTAATTATACATGAGACCTTTTACCAAGTTATTTAGTTAATTTAACTAAAAAGAAGACAGAAATTGAGAGGGGATTTTTCGCCAACGACACCGCACACGTGCTACAGAATGATGACTCCACTAGGGACCTCGTGGACTAAGCTTTGTTTTATCTGATGACACTATCAAAAGATTGATGTCTTCTTCCAAGTGCAGGAGTGTCAAAGTAATAAATAACCTGGCAAG
>NW_011500976.1:0-707 GCF_000495115.2 Populus euphratica | reverse complement strand
GGTTAGTTTTTTTTTTAATATCAACTACTACCCTCTCCTCCCAACCAAAATGAGGCATTTTCCTCAATGTTATAAGGTAGAAATATAGAATATAGAAGACATCACCTGAAATACCAAACACTGACAAACCTGAAACACACTTAAATAAATATAAGAAACAATAAAATACAAATATCATGCTATTTATAAAACTAAAAAACATAAATTTTTATAAACTAAGACTCAAATCACAGTTGTGATTGTGGCTCATATCTTCCCTTAGTTTTATGTCCAAGAACGGCTTAAACGCCCTCTATGGGTCGGGGATCAGCTTCCCATCTAATTTTCTTAAAAACCAGCAAATAAGGTCTTTTTTAGTCAGATTTCCAAGACTGTGTTGAACATGTTCTTTATGGAATAGTGGCCATAAATCATGAATTGCGCAATTCTTATCTCCACTATGATAAGACTTAAGAGTCAATAGAAGATTATGTAAAGACTCTCTGTGTCTTGAAATAAATCTCATCTTTTGATAATTTTCACAGGTTTTATAGAATGCATGTGAGTCCTTAAATATGGTGGGCTAGTAAAATCCACTTTGTAAGATTTCTACATTCCACTTTTTTTACGAGAAATGATCTCCATGTACCTTAAAGTGACAAACTTTAATAACACTACTTACCTCATTGTGGGGAATGCAATTTTGAAATATTTGGCCACGACAATAT
>NW_011500977.1:45185-69499 GCF_000495115.2 Populus euphratica | reverse complement strand
CACTCATCTCGCCTTCGTAGATGATGTTCTGCTTCTCTCTCGAGGTGACTCATCTTCAATTCTTTGCATTCTTCGTCAGCTCTCTCTGTTTGGCCAGACTTCGGGTTTGGACATTAACCCTCAGAAATCATTAATCTTCTTCGGGGGAATAGGGTCAGAGCAAAAGCAATCCATCCTCTCCATTTCTGGCTTCAGTGAAGGGCAATTTCCTTTCACATACCTCGGGGTTCCACTTAGTCCACACCGGTTGTTAGCAAGTTAGTTCTCCCCTCTCATGCAGGACCTGCAATTGTCAGTCCAAGGATGGATTGGCAAACATCTTTCGTATGCAGGGCGGTTGGAGCTCCTCCGGTCTGTGTTATTCGGGAAAGTCCAATTCTGGCTAAACATTTTCCCTATCCCTGCAATAGTGATGAGAAGTATTGTTAGCATCTGTCGAAACTTCCTATGGACGAGTGATATACATCATAGTTCTTCAGCACTTGTTGCCTGGAAGACAGTATGTAGGCCTAAGATAGAGGGAGGGCTGGGTTTATTTGATCTTTGCGGCCGTAACCGAAGCTTCCTGGGAAAGCAGTTATGGAATATCCATCTTAAAACCGACTCTGTCTAGATTCAATGGATCCACCATTTTTACCTGAGCATTGATACCATTTGGACAGTCCAAGTGCATCATTCCTCCTCTCCACTGTGGAAAGCAATCCTCTCTGTTCGGGACATTATTTTACAACACAGCGGGGGCTCAGAGGTAGGGGGCATATCTTTGATAAACACCCGATCTTCTTCGACGGGTCCTTTTCTAGCGGTAGGGGGCATATCTTTGATAAACACCTGGTCTTCTTCGGCGAGTCCTTTTCTAGCTTATGCCTATGATTTCTTCAGACCGGAGGGTTCCCTAGTCCCTTGGATTCAGGTCGTCTGGGAGCAGTGGTCCTTGCCTAAACACAATTTCATTCTCTAGTTGGCTGTTCTGGGTAAACTCCAAACTCGAGACAGGTTGTGGTTTATTCCCCCTGATCCCACTTGTGCTTTTTGTTGGTGTCAGGCAGAGTCCCACGCTCATCTATTCTTCACTTGTAGCTAGACTAGTTCCTTATGGGCTATGATCAAAGATTGGCTTCGGATTGGCAGGAGGATGTCAACTCTAAATAGTGCAATTCGGGGGTTGCGATCCAACAGATCCAGCTTAGAGTCTCGGATGTGTAGAGTCTCCTTGGCTATCACGGTGTACCTTATCTGGGAAGAAAGAAATAAACAGGTTTTTGATGCAAAGTCCAGAGGAGTGGATACCATGTTCAGGCATTTTCAAATCTTGTTCTATATTGTGTTCCATTTCCATGAAAAAGATCCCCTTCTTTTGGTTGTTGGGTGAGTAAGTGGATAGCAGGATTCAGGCCCCCCCTGTGGATAATAGGAGCTTTTGCAACTTATTTGGTGAAATCTGCAACTAATTGTCAGGTTCCTCGGCGTGGTTGATAGTCAGTCCCTCTTGGCCTTTCGATCTCCATTATTTAGTTCTCCCCCTGGTTTGGCTTTGTCTGGAGTAGATTTGGACGTGCATGGCAAGGGGCTGGTCATGCATGCAATTTCATGTGATGTAGGCTCTAATTGGGCCCGCCCCTAGTTGAATTGGTGCCCTCCGTTCCCATTGAGACTTGTTTTCACGTCCCTACATGGCTCATGCACTCTTCCTCCGTGTGCCACGTTCCTCAAATAGTGTTGGCATTTCTTTTGTTACAGGACATGGCTATCTAGTTATGGTTTGCCTAATTAATTAGTCATGGCTATCTAGTTATGGTTTGCCTAATTAGTTAGTTTAGAATTTTTGATTCCTGATGGGCTGCTTCGGTTTTTCTTTGATGCTACTGTCTCGCTTGAGTTCTTGTCCTGTTGTTTTGGCATGCATGGTTGCTCTGGCCTTTCACTACCACGTCTCTTCATGGAAGGGATCAAGCCTTGTTGTTGTTTTCCTTGGCTGGACTTTGCTTTGTGACGCTGCATGGTTGGTTTGCTTTGTGACACTGCATGGTTGGCTACCTTTCCACGTCTCTGCCCGATGTGTCTAATGGCAGAAGGATGCATCTCCTCAGCTGCATGGTTGGCTGCTTTTCCACGTATCTGACCGGTGTGTCTAAAAGGATGCATCTCCTCAGCTGCATGGTTGGCTGCTTTTCCACCTATCTGACCGATGTGTCTAATGGCAGAAGGCTGCATCCCCTTGCTGTCTCTGATTGGCTGCATCTCCTTAGCCTCTGCATGGCTATATTGGTGGAAGAGCCTCTACATAGCTGTCTTGGTGTCTTTGCATGGTGGTCTTCGGATTACTATGTTTCTGCATGTTGAGTTTGGGTGTCTTCATTAAGGAGTCAATTCCTGCTCTTGGTTGGTTTTTTCGTGGCGTGTTGAAGCTATATTGCTGACATGTGCACTCTTCATTGGTCAGTTTCATTTAACTTCTTTTGTCTGCTTGCGGTTCCTTTGTGTCCTGCATAGGATTGCATGAACTTGCCTGCGTTTCCACATTTGTTTTACCTTTGATCAACTCTTGGTAATTTTGTTTGTCCATTCCTGTTGAGGGGGGGACGTGCATGGTTCCCTGTATTTGCATGGTCTCTGCATGGCCTTTCTTTTAATTTGGCTGGGTGGAAGCTTCTGATTGGCTATGGCTCATTTCTCTGGATGTGATGATGAAAGGGCGCTGCCTCCACGTGCATGTGGCCTTATTTGCTTGGTACTTCAGCTGCTGGTCGGCTTTTTTGAATTTCATCCTATGATTCTTGGCTGATCTTTAGCCATGTGTTTGCATTCTCTTGAGTTCATTATTCCTTGTATATGCATGGTTGAGATGTTGCCACTTGTTTCTTGGTTGTTGCTGGGGTTTGTTCTAGTTGGCTCCTAGTTGGGCTGTCTCTTTCTCTTTCAGGATGGTCCCTACGTCTCTGCATAGATGGGCATGCTTTGCATGGATGGTTAGTAATTGTCTCTATTTGGATGGTAGAACATTCATCATCCCTGAATTTTCTGTATGGCTTTCTATTATGATCATCGGCTTGTCTGCTCTTGGCTTTAGCTTGTGGGCTTCTCCAGTAGCTACAGTTGATTCATCTACGTCAATTTTTGCTTGTGTTAGGCTAGGCCCTTATATGCTTTGGTTCCTATCATAGCCATGGTGGGTTTTTCCTCTGTTTTCACTGGTTTGCAAGTTTGGTCTTATAGGGAGCCTGTTACCTTTATCAGACTAGGTCTATCCTTTATTTTGCTGGTCTCCAGCTTGTACTGCAAGCTTGTCTTGCTTCTTTTGATCTATACAATTCTTACATTTGATAAAAAAAAAAAGTTGTGTGTTTTTTTTTACAATAAGAGCTACCAAGCACACAAAATAAAACAACATCAAAAAAAAAAAGAGCTCTCAGTTTTGCGGGTTGTTTAGCCCTCGATTCACGTCCCTGCATGGAGGAGCTCTTGAGTTGCTGCTAGCTGCTGGCCACTATTCGTGGCTGCTATTGTTCTAAATTTTTTTGGTTGTCTTTATGAGAGGTGTCTATCTCTGATGGCTTATGGGGCTACATACCTCAGCTTTGTTTCAGCTTGTAGGGTCTGGACCATCCATGGCCTGCTGGGCTTCCGCGCGTTTTATCTTCGTGTTGATAATCTCTGTCATGAGATTATTTCCCTTAGTGTTGTTTTTTAAGGAGATTGTTTCACATTTGTTTTGTTTCGGGTATTTGTTACCCTCTTATCTGTTAATATTTTAGTTTTGCTACTTTTGTGGCATGGAGACTTTTGATCTTAATATATTCTTACATTTGATCAAAAAAAAGAAAAGAATGAGCTCTCAGTTAAGAAAGAGCTCTTAGTCAGTTAGTAGAAAGAGAGAGAATCTAGAAAGAGACGCTCTCCTCCTCCATGGAGAGGATTCCCTCTTATCTGCTAGCACTCCTTGCTGAGTGATTACTCTTTATTCAATATCTCAACCTTTCTCTGTTTCTCTGCTTCTTCTTCATCGTTCTACCCTCCCCTTGGTTGGATCCTTTTCATCTTTTCCCGCCTCTTCCCCCCCTCGTTTTCAAATGGCGAAGACCAAGCAAAAAACTACTTCTATTGTAGCCCGTGGACAAGACGCTTCACCTGCAAATATTCCTGGTCCCAATATTCATGATCACAATGGAGACGATTTGGTGATTCTCGCCCTCTTGTCTGTTCCTGCTTCTGAACCTGGTGCGGTTCCCTATGCAACTTGTCCAGATCCTTCTCCTTTGCCTCCATCTTCCCCTCGTGATGTGGGTCTTGGTACTCCCCACCCTGCCTCAGCGCAGGTGGTCACCTCTGGTTCTGCTCATTTGGATGTCGTTTTGGTTGAAGATTGTGTTGTCGCTTCTGAGGATGAGATCCTAGATGAGGATCAGCTGGGCTTTAACTTTTCTGATGAAGTGTGTTGACTCCCCTCTCGTCCCTATTCCTCTTGCTGCTCCTCACCTGGCCTCCTCACCTCCTGTACTACCTGCACAGCAGCCTCCCTCCTCTTCTTCCCCACCTCCAAACAGGGTGTTGCCTCCCTCTCCATCGCCAGGTGGTCATGAGCAAGTCCCCCCAGTTGTTGCAGGTAAACCTCCCTCTGCTCCCCCCACTAACAAATGGCGGGATCTCTTCCTCTCCAATAGATCGACTGTTTCCTGCACTAGACTTCAAAACTTTTCCCTTAATCAGCTCTCCAAAACTTGTGCAATTTCCCCTGAGGATATCCAACCCAAATTTGAAATTTGGAATTCTTGTGCGGTGGGTTATGTTTCTGGTAAAAAGCCCGGTTTTAGAGCTTTGCAAAGTATTATTTCCAATGTTTGGAAATGCGATGCCACTCTCACTATCCATGACTCGGGGTGGCTGATTGATTAGTACTTAAAAGTGCATTTTTATCATGGTTTTATATCATCATTTTGCACTTGAAGTATCAATAACTCCTTAACCAAAGCATATTTTATAATAATATATCTAATAATATAAGATACCTATAATTTGTGGTAAATGTCTATTTTTAATGCAGGCCTATCACATAAATGAAAGGATTGATTGATGACTTGCAGAACTTAAATTGCAAGGATAAAGAGATGGCCAAACTTAGAAAAGAGATGTCGGTGCAATCCAATCCGGAACACTGTTCGGTAATTGGGTCATATCTAGAGCTATATATCTCAGATTTAGGTCCAATTTATATGGATGGAAAGGGAAGACATAGGCCTACACCTTTCATATGGAGCCCACGATCTAAAAAGGCCATTATCAAGTCATAATTGTAGCAACAACAAAGAAGCCCGAATCTGTCTGCCAGCCCGAGCACTGGTCGGTATTTTGGCCATATCTGGAGTTCTAGAAGTCCAAATGAGCTGAATTGTTTACACAAGAAAGTTGAGATAATTGTCTACAACTTTCATGTTTGCAACTGGCTCCAATTTTGACGTTATCAATGATTTTTTGGGCAGACAAGAGAAGATAAGGATTGTCACCAAGTCAAAAGTTGGCCACCCACTTATCAATTAGTCATCAAATCAATAGTTCCCAATTTTGGCCTATAAAGGAGGCATTTGCCATGCATTTAGGCATCTTGGTTTCCATATCAAGATCATGCTCTTCCTTTCTCTCTTTGTATTTTTTGTAATGTTTATGCTTTGATTTCCTTAATATTAAATTTATGCCTTTCATTTCCTTTCCTTTACTTAGTTAACTTTTATGTTCTTATTTTGTTTATCTATTTTGCTGTCTTTCATTATGTCTAGCTAAGTTAGTTATGTCAAGGTGAAAAGGTTACACTAATGGTGTGAGAATAAATATAATGTAAACTTAATATGGACTTTAATGTTTGATACTAACATGTTTTATATTTGTTATCTTGTTCACTCTTTAATACTTTGCTTGTTAAATGACTAATCTTGATTTATGTTGTATAACACTTGGTACAATAAATGCTTGGCACTTTCATAGCCCATAATGTATGGTATAACCGACACCTGAGCTGTGAAAGGAACTTGATTTGTTGTTAACATAAGTTATAATCATGAATGCTTGACGAGATTTATAAGTATTAGCATTAATTGAATAAGACGACTAATATAATCATGTTAACAATATATAATCTGATTGGAACCTCCTTTGTGTGTGGTTTCCAATTCAATAATAAGAGTTTATACTATACTTGTTTGATATACCATTAGTGGAACCTCTAAGCTTGACATTTGTTATTATTATTGTTTAATCCTTACATTAATATTTCATCTCTAAGTTCTCATCATCATCATCTTCTTCTTCTTCTCTTTCTTTATTATTATCATTATTATTATTATTATTATTAGTACTACTACTATTATTATTATTATTATTATTATTACTACTACTACTACTACTACTACTACTACTATTAATATTATTATTATTATTATTACTATTGTTATTTTATAATTGTTGTTTATAATTTGTACAATTAACCTCCCTGTGGTTCGACCCCGGTCTTGCCGGGTTATTTATTACTTCGACACTCCTGCACTTGGGAGAAGACATCAACCTTTTAGTCGTGTCACTGATCTACCGATTCAAAACTGAGGAGGATAAGCTCTCAGTCCTCCGTGGTGGTCCTTACCTGGTGTATGGTAGGCCTCTAGTTCTTAGGCCTATGACAAAATTCTTTGACTTCTCCAGCGCCGAGATGTCGAGGGTGCCGGTTTGGGTCAAGTTTCCCAACCTTCCTCTGTGCTGCTGGTCTCCAGTCTGTTTATCGAAGATAGCTAGTGTCCTTGGGAAGCCCCTTCAGTGTGACTAGCTCACTTCCAGTCTTTCCCGAATGTCTTATGCTAGAGTGCTGGTGGAAATTGATCTCCTTGAGGACCTCAGACACTCAGTGGAAATTTCTCTGCCTGAGGGTCTCACTTTGCACCAGAAAGTTGTCTATGAGACTGTGCCCAAGTATTGCAAATTCTGCCATGTGCTTGGCCATACTCGCCTCCTCTGTCCTAAGGCTGCAGTTGCTTCCCGAATACCACCCTCAGTTCATGCTGTTACAACTGCTCCAGGGACTATCTTCAGTCGATTGGGCCCTCAACCCCCTCCCCAGGTTCCTCCTACAGTGGCGGAGGACCAAACTCATGACCAGGAAGCCTCAGTGGCGAAGGACCAGACTCATGACCAAGAAGCTCCAGTGGCTTCAGAGGTGACAGTTGGTCCAGAAGATGCCCTTGACAACTTCAACGGATGGATCATAGTTGACTCTAGGAAAACTAGCAAACAGCGTAAGGGGAAGACTGTGACAGTCTCTAAGCCAGTGCATGTTGACAACTCCCTTGATACTTCCATCACTCCTATTTGCATAGGTTCTGTTCAACACCCCCCGGAGCAAACCCATTGGTGGAAAACCCATGTGTTGGAGAAGTTCAGGTCCCCTTTCCTATTTGCCCGACATCACTGGCAACGCTTCCGTCAACTATTGTGGTTGACACTGCTAAAGTTAATAATTCTGTTAGTGCTCCTTCAGTAGCTGTGGTAGCATAGTGCGGGGTCCGAGCTCGTCACCAAAAGCAGAGAGGTCGTAGTGAAAGGGTCTCCCCTTCCCCTGCCAAACTATGATTATCTACAGCTGGAATATCAGGGGTCTTAACAATCCCCTGAAACAACATGAGGTAGTTCGCCTCATGAAAAGGAATAAGATGGATGTGTGTGGTTTGCTTGAAACAAAACTGCTCCCTTCCAGAGTTGCATCTATGCATAAATTTCGGCTTAAACATTGGTAGTATTTTTCCAATGCTGATACAGCTCACACTACTAGAATTGTAGTCTTTTGGAATCCAGCTACAGTTCATGCTAATTTGCTTGCATCCTCTCCACAAGCTCTTCACCTTTCAATCACGTGTTTAATCTCTCAGACTTGCTTTAAGGCCACTTTTGTTTATGGCTACAATACCATGTCTGCAAGGCGATCTTTATGGGTGGATTTACAGCAATGGACCACTAGTTGTCCCTGGCTGGTTCTTGGTGACTTTAACTCCTTGCTCTCCTCAGCTGATAAACACAATGGTGAGGCTGTCTCCTCTTATGAAACCTTTGACTTTCGAGACTGTTGCCTTGATCTAGGTCTTCGTGACGTTAATTACACTGGATGTCATTTTAGTTGGACCAATGGCACGGTTTGGAGTAAGCTCGACAGAGTCCTAATTGCTCATGGTCATCTCTACAGAGTCATACTCATGTCCACTTTGATTCTCTGGGAGCATTTATTGATCACTCTCCAGCATCAGTAAAGCTAGATCCATTTAAATTCTTCAATATACTAAAGGGTCCAAATTCTTCACTTCTACGGTATTTGAGGGCCCCTCTATCCCTGTTGCTTCTCCTATGGGTGCCCAGACAGCTCCTATTTCTCCAATGGGTACCTCTCCAGATCCTGTTGTTCCCCTAGAGAGTGCTCCTTCTGCTCCAGCGGAGGTTAATGTTCCTCTGCCTGCTTCAGTAAGTGCATCTCCTAATCCTTCTGATCCTCCAACTAATGCTTGGCGTAATCTGTTTGCCCCTAATCGTAACATTCATAGTTGCCCTAGGCTCCTCCATTACTCTGTCTTTACTGACACTAAGGGTTGTAATCTACTTGACGATGATTTAGACATTAAATGTGACCATTGGAAGTTGAGCCTTGTTGGCTATATTGCTGGTCGTTCACCAGGCCTAAAGGCCTTGCAGCATCTCATTGTTAACTCCTGGAAATGTTAAGCTTCCTTGACTATCCATGCATCTGGTTGGTTGATTTTTCAATTTCATAATGAAGAAGACAAATTGACAGTTTTATTTGGCGGCCCTTATCTCATTTATGGCAGACCCTTAATTCTTAGGGCTATGCCAGAATACTTTGACTTCTCTTCCTCTGATATGTATATAGTCCCTGTCTGGGTTAAATTCCCTAATCTTCCTCTCAAATGTTGGTCTATTAAATGTTTGTCCAAAATCACCAGTGTACTTGGTAAACCAATCCAGACTGACATGATCACCTCTTCCATGTCTAAGCTATCATATGCCAAGGTATTGGTGGAAGTTAACTTGCTCTCTGAGTTGCCTTACTCTATTGAAGTTACTCTGCCTAATGGTAATATACTTCACCAGCAAGTCATTTATGAAACTCTTCCACGCTTTTGCAAGCACTACAGGATTCTTGGTCATAATACTTCAACGTGCACTACATCCAAGCCCACCAATATTTCTTCCTCACAGCAAGCTCATGACTCTGCTGCTCCAGTCTCTAATGTGGAAGCTGTGATTGTTTCTACGAATGGTGATCCTGTGCCTACCTCTAGTGTTTGGGAAGTGGTTAACAACAAAAAAGCTAAGCGTAAATCCTCCCCAAGGCCTTATTCTATCTCTCAGTCTTGCCTGGCTCAAGAGAACCCTCATTTGGTTCACCAGGAATACCAACCATCTCCGCCTATCTCTACTGCTCATAACACTCATACTTCAGCTCCTTCCTCACAGTGGGCTCATGACTCTGTTGCTCCAGTCTCTAATGGCAGGTCCAGTGTTTTCAATTGTTTGGGGCCCTAGGGTGATGTTGTAGTAGCTGAAAGTTCACTAGCCACCCTACCTGCTAATTGTGGACTTAACCCCATGCAGGTGGCAGCTGAGTTTGTGTCTATGAATGGTGATGTTGTGCCTTCCTCCAGTGATTGGGAAGTTGTTAGAAACAAAAAAGTTAAGCGTAAATCCCCCTTAAGGCCTTCTTCTGTCTCTCAGTCCGGTCTGGCTCAAGAGCACCCTCATTTGGTTCACAAGGAATGCCAGTCATCTTCGCCTTTCTCTACTGCTCTTAACACTCATACTTCAGCTGCTACAGTTTTAGCTGGTCATCGGTCTGATAAGGGCAAATCTGTGGTTTCAAGTGCACCTGTTCATTATCCACCTAACCCTGTTGGTTTGCCCATAAGGAAACAGGCTTAGAATAATTTGGATGGAGCCCCTAGTAGGGGCGAGGGGTTACTTCCAACCCCCATCTCTTTATGTTAATTCGTAGTTGGAATATCAGAGGGTTAAATAGCCCTCTGAAGCAGCATGAGGTTGTCAACCTCATGCGAAAGAATAATTTTGATGTTTGTGGTCTTTTAGAGACCAAATTGGTCTCATCTAAAGTGGAATTGTTGCAAAAAATTAGATTGAAAAAATGGAAGGTTTTGACCAATGCAGCTGCGGCTTCTATAGCTCGAATTGTTATCCTCTGGAACCCTGTTATAGCCAATGTTGACTTAATTGATTTTTCAGCTCAAGGTCTCCACGTTTTAATATATAGCTTAGTTCATCAATTTAGATTTTATGCTTCTTTCATCTATGGGCTCAACACTGTCAAGCAGACAAGCACCATAGGGAGCCTGTGTCTAATTATGAAACGGCTGATTTCAGGCAGTGCTGCTCTAATCTTGGATTAACTGATTTCAATTACTCAGGTTGTCACTTCACCTGGTCTAATGGCAGAGTTTGGAGCAAGCTTGACCGTGTTCTTGTTAATCCTCTTTGGTCTTTTGATCGCTATTCAGTTCATGTTCATTTTGACAATCCTGAGGCTTTTTCTGATCATTCTCCTGCCTCTGTTTCTTTCCAGCCTCGATCTCCGATGGGAAAGAAGTGTTTCAAATTCTTTAACATGTGGTCTAACCATGCTAGTTTCTTAGAGTTGGTTGCAAATAACTGGCATTATGCAGTTCAAGGGACTCCCATGTTCATTCTCTGTAAGCGCTTGAAACATATTAAGAGGCCTCTATGGGAGCTCAATAAACTTCATTACAGCCACATTTCTGAGAGGGTTACTCGTGCTGAAACTGCTCTAGATGCTCATCAAACTCTTTTCTCTGCTGATCGAGAGAATACTCATCTTCATGATGAAGACATGCGCCTCCACCAGAATCTCCTCCATCTTAAGGCAGCCGAACAACAGTTCTTTTCCCAAAAGCTTAAGTGCAAATATTTTAAGGAGTGTGATAAAGGCTCTTCCTTCTTTCACGCACTTATGAATAGGAAGCATGGGCAAAACTTTATTCCTGCCATTCAACACAATAATGGCTCCCTCACTTCTTCTATGGATGAAGTTGGGGCTGTCTTCGTGGATTACTATAGTCAGTTGCTTGGTACTTCAAAGGACACTGTTCCCCTGGATATCAATGTCGTTCTCAATGGTCCTAGGCTTGACACTGCTTCTGTTTCCTCTCTTCTTGCTCCAGTGTCTGATGCAGACATTCAGCATACTCTCTTTGCCATAGATGATGATAAAGCCCCTGGCCCAGATGGTTTCTCCTCTTGTTTTTTCAAAAAATCTTGGGATGTTGTCGGCCCAGACTTCTGTCTTGCTGTGCAGGATTTTTTTCAGTTGGGTGCTCTCCTAAAACAAATCAACCATTGCATCATTTCCCTTATTCCCAAATCGGCCAATGCTTCCTCTACTTCAGATTTTCGTTCGATCTCCTGTTGTAATGTGATATACAAAGTGATTGCCAAGATTATTGCTGTGTGGCTATCCCATGATCTTGCTACTATTATTAGTCCAATGCAAAATGCTTTTCTAGGGGGTCGTCTGATGGCAGATAATATCCACTTAGTTCAAGAGCTCCTTTAGAACTATGAGCGTAGACGGACTTCTCCTCGATGCTTGATGAAGATTGATTTCAGGAAAGCTTTTGACTCAGTTCAGTGGCCTTTTCTTCGCCATCTCCTGTTGATGCTTGGATTCCCAAGTCGTTTTGTCCATTTAGTGATGTAGTGTGTGGAAACAGCCTCTTACTCTATAGCTGTTAATGGAAATATTTATGGCTTTTTCCACGGGAAGAATGGTGTTCGCCAGGGAGATCCTTTATCTCCTTATCTCTTTATTGTCTGCATGGAATATCTCTCCCGGATGCTCGTCATGGCTTCTCAATCGTCTAGTTTTCGATTCCACCTGAAGTGTGCCACTCTCGGTATTTGTCATCTTGCATTTGCTGATGATGTTATTCTACTCTCTAGGGGAGATCGCCAATCCGTTGTCTCTCTATTCCAGCAACTGGTCATTTTTGGTAAAACTTCAGGGCTAAACATTAATGCTAGCAAATCATCCATATTTTTTGGTGGTGTTTCAGACAATATCAAGCACTTGATCCTTTCTGATACTAGGTTTGTTGAAGGGTCTTTTCCTTTTCGCTATCTTGGTGTGCCTCTTAGTCCTCACCGCCTTCTAGCTAGTCAATACTCTCCTCTCCTGCATAAGCTTGAGTCGACAATCCAATGTTGGTTTGGGAAGCATCTCAGCTATGCTGGACGTGTTGAGCTGATTAAATCTATTTTATTCGGCATGGTTCAATTCTGGCTAAGCATTTTTCATATTCCTGATACTGTCCTCAAACAAATCATTTGTATATTACGTAACTTCTTGTGGACAGGTTCTATATCTAAGAACAAATCAGCTCTCATTGCTTGGCGCATAGTTTGTCTTCCTAAGAATGAAGGAGGGTTGGGTCTCTTTGATATTAGAGCTCGTAATAACAATTTTATTGCTAAACAACTGTGGAATATTCATCTTAAAACTGAATCCATCTGGATTCAATGGGTTCATCACTTCTATTTACACTCTCTTTCCATTTGGGACTCTATACCTCACCCAGGTTCATCTCCTTTATGGAAAGTCATTCTTAAGTTTCGGGACAAGCTTGTTGATATGGGTGGTAGCCGATCTCATGCTCTCTCGTTGTTGGAAAGCTGGAGCAACTCTGTTGGCCCTTTCATAGCTCATGCTTATAACTTCTTGAGATTTCGAGGCACTCCAGTGATTTGGAAAAACGTTGTATGAGAGTCTTGGTCCATGCCTAGATATAGTTTTACTTTATGGTTGGCGGTTTTGGGCAGGCTTCGTACCAGAGATAGGCTTCACTTCATTCAAACAGACCCAACGTGCATTTTTTGCCAAGTCGATGAGGAGTCACACAGTCACATTTTCTTCAGCTGCCCTTGGACATCTCTCCTTTGGCATTTGATTAGATCCTGGCTGCATCTCACTAGATGTATGTCAACCATCAGAAGTGCTTTACGGGGGCTGCATAGGAGTAGAAATAACGCTGATGGTAAAATGAGGCGTGTCTCTCTTGGTATACTTGTATATATCATCTGGGAGGAGAGGAACAAACGCATCTTTGACAACAAGTGCAGCTCCATTGCATCTCTCTTTCACAAATTTCAGACTTTGTTTTTCATGGTCTTCTATTTCCATGGCAATGATCATTTTTCTCTTCATGTGGGCTTCTCACCAGGCTATCCTTGCTTTATGTTAGTTTAGCGGTTGCTGTTGTCTTCTTGGCCAGTGTCAGCTATTTCTGGTTTCTCTCCGTGTGGGGGGTTCCTCTAGCTTCATTGTTCGAGCTCCTCTTTTCCTTGGCAGAGTTTTATTCGTGGCTCTTAGTGGTTTGAGTTTTCTGTGAGGCTTTCTCCTGCATGAGCCATGCATGTAGTCACATTCCAGCATTATTTTATCTTGGATGGATGGGCGTGCTCTGATTGGCCATTCTTTGCTCTCATCTTGTGGTAGGGCAGCGTTTGCATGCTCTTGCATGGAGTTGTGCTCTCTTGGATGTCTTCTTGCTAGCTCCTATTTTTGGCTTCGGTGCTCTGTCTCTTGATGTGCTTTGGACGTGTGTCTCCTTTGCATTGCTTCCACTACAAAAAACAGGGGCTATTAGCATCTGAATTTAGCAACGGATAATTCCGTTGCTAAATTCAGTAACAGATTTGCAACAGATTATATATATATATATTATTTTTTAAATATTAGCAATGGATTTTAGTAACAGACAATCAGTTGCAAAATTTACATTGAATTTAACAACGGATTTTCCGTTGCTAATTGAAAAAATAAAATTTAAATATTAATATAAAGCTGAAATTATGTAGACCGTTGATTGCATAAAATCTAAACCATTTATTTTCGCTCTTTCCCCCCACATCGAAATACAGAGACCAACAAAATCATTTACAACTGAAAATTATATCACTTTCACTCTTCCAATGCATCCGTCATCCCTAATAACAATGTCAATCCCTAACTGTTGAAAAATCACCCTCTCTTCATCGATTTCATATTCCTTTATCCCAAAGTGTTCATCATTTTCGCATTCATCTTCAGCATCCCTAATTTCTTTTCTTCATCTTCTTCTCCTTCATCTTACCAGTTTCAATATTTCTATATAAACCAAGAAAAACAGAGACCCATGGTAACATCGCACCAGACCCATCATCATCAGTATCGAACATCCTGATTTACCCTTTCTCTGTAAACGGGTTAGGTTTTGCACTTTTTTCTTCAATAGCTCAGGTAACTAATTTAGGGTTTTTATTTTTTTTTGTTGCAATTGAAGTTACACTAAACAGTTCTAACCTAAATTTTCTAATCTCAGGTGTTATTTTTTCGTGTTGATCCATCTCTCTCATCTGTAACTGAAGAACGTACAGGTAACAATTGTTTTTCCTGATACTTTGAATAATAATTTTAGGCTATTAATTCAATAATATAAGGTTTATAAAATGTTTTTACCATGATTTATAATCTAATTATGCATGTTTAATTGAAAATTTATTAAAACCCCCAAATTAATTTTTAGGGTTACGGTTCATAAATTGAATGATTTTATGCAACTTGACCAATGCTGGCAATTCTTGTGTCTGGAAGAGAGTGATTTATGGAAATTATGTCTGTTTAATTGAAAATTTAGCAAAACCCCCAATTTAATTTTTAACAATTAGTTTTTTGATGCTGGGTGTTCTTTGATGGGTGTTCTTTGATGTCTGCAAGTCTTTTTGTCCTCCTGTGCGCCAACACCTAGGTGATTTGAATGTATTCATATTCTTATATATATAAAAAGAAACTTGGTTGTTGATGTTGTGTTTTGTTAATAAGATTGTTGTTTTATTTTTGTATCTTCATTCATTCTTTTTAAGCAAGCTAAACATGCTCTCTTTATTTGTGGGGTAATCATGTGGATGGCTTGTCCTGGATAATGGCAGTGGAATCTCAGCACCACATACTAGTTGAACATGCCATAACAGTAGCAATTGCTTGGAGATATTTCAATTGGAACTCTCTCTATTCTCTGTATACATTGTCTAGGGTTTCCAAGTTCTTGGTAGGGCATATATGCCTCTATAATTAAGGTGGGTTTGACAAGAACTTGATTCTACTTCTTCTTCTTTTTTTATCCCAAGTTAAAAAAAATGTGCATGGATGGAAGTTGGGCGGCTTAATGTTTATGGTGGTTATGCTTGGAACAGGAGAAAAAAATTGCTTTCAACAAAGTATATTCTAAAAGGCTATCTTAAAAGATAATTGTATATGATAACATGGATATATTCCACTTTTCATAACTGAAAGATAGCCAAAAAAAACCTTGTAATATCAAATATGTATGTCAATTCTTGGATTTCATTGATGTCAGATATTTATGAAATTAATACTTGCTTTAAGAACTTGATTCTAGTTCCATTGCTTTATCTATCAAAGCCCTTTTCCTTTTCCTGAATAATAAAGTTCTCAAGTGATTTATTTTGACTGCTAGTAGACATAAATGTATGTATATGTGTGTGTGGAGAGCATGAAACATGCTTAATCATTTCAATCAACTAAAGGTTAGTTGAAACTGAAAATCAACTAAAGCTAATTTGATCCCTGTAGTACCATAAAGCAGTATGCTTTCAATATTTAATTATCCATAAAGACGTAGTTTATAAAGGATAAATCCAAATTAGTATAACCTTGTGTTTATTCTTAAGTATGCTTAATAAGGTTAATCTTAAAAGAGAAGTATTCTCAATAAGGTACATGAATTATTTCGGGAACATTTTAGCAACACATCATCTCTTCCTTTGTTGAGATGACTAAAGCTCACAACTGTTGTAGTACCTAATGCTTGCTTTGTTATTTGGCTCTTTTTTTTTAATTTCTGGGTCCTGACATGACTTTGTTCAATATGATGAATTAGGTTTTTAAGCGTGGCAGCAAGTTATCTTCCTCAATAATTAATCAGCCTTTGGGTTCTTCTTTGCACGAAAACTGTGTGTTGCGTTCTTATTATTATTTACTATGGTCTCCTTAATGCTTTGTTCTTTTGAGGTCTTGTGCTCTTATACTACATGTCATTTACATGGAATATCATTTAATGCATCCAGCTTCCGTTGTGTTATGCTTTTTGTACCTTGTTGTTTTGCTCTTTGAACTAAAAGCATGTCATTAGAATTTCCTTTTATGCTACGCTTTGATTACTAGGGACTAGTAATAAGCTGGTTGGGGGGTGTGATTAGTACTTAAAAGTGCATTTTTATCATGGTTTTATATCATCATTTTGCACTTGAAGTATCAATAACTCCTTAACCAAAGCATGTTTTATAATAATATATCTAATAATATAAGATACCTTTAATTTGTGGTAAATGTTCATTTTAAATGCAGGCCTATCACATAAATGAAAGGATTGATTGATGACTTGAAGAACTTAAATTGCAAGGATAAAGAGATGGCCAAACTTAGAAAAGAGATGTCGGTGCAATCCAAACCGGAACACTGTTCGGTAATTGGGTCATATCTAGAGCTATATATCTCATATTTAGGTCCAATTTATATGGATGGAAAGGCAAGACATAGGCCTACAACTTTCATATGGAGCCCAAGATCTAAAAAGGCCATTATCAAGTCCAAATTGTAGCAACAACAAAGAAGCCCGAATCTGTCTTCTAGCCCGAGCACTGTTCGGTATTTTGGCCATATCTGGAGTTCTAGAAGTCCAAATGAGCTGAATGTTTTACACAAGAAAGCTGAGACAATTTCCTACAACTTTCATGTTTGCAACTGACTCCAATTTTGACGTTATCAATGACGTTTTAGGCAGACAAGAGAAGATAAGGATTGTCACCAAGTCAAAAGTTGGCCACCCACTAATCAATTAGTCATCAAATCAATAGTTCCCAATTTTGCTTTCATTAATATTAAGTTTGTGCCTTTCATTTCCTTTCCTTTACTTAGTTAACTTTTATGTTCTTATTTTGTTTATCTATTTTGCTTTCTTTCATTATGTCTAGCTAAGTTAGTTATGTCAAGGGGAAAAGGTTACACTAATGGTGTAAGAATAAGTATAATGTAAACTTAATATGGACTTTAATGTTTGCTACTAACATGTTTTATATTTGTTATCTTGTTCAATCTTTAATACTTTGCTTGTTAAATGACTAATCTTGATTTATGTTGTATAACATTTGGTACAACAAATGCTTGGCACTTTCATATCCCATAATGTATGGTATAACCGACACCTGAGCTCTGAAAGGAACTTGATTTGTTGTTAACATAAGGTATAATCATGAATGCTTGACGAGATTTACAAGTATTAGCATTAATTGAATAAGATGACTAATGTAATCATCTTAACAATATATAATCTGATTGGAACCTCCTTTCTGTGTGGTTTCCAATTCAATAATAAGAGTTTATACTATACTTGTTTGATATACCATTAGTGGAACCTCTAACCTTGACATTTGTTATTATTATTGTTTAATCCTTACATTAATTTTCCATCTCCAAGTTCTCCATCTCCAAGTTCTCATCATCTTCTTCTTCTTCTCTTTCTTTATTATTATTAGTACTACTACTACTACTACTACTACTATTATTATTATTATTATTATTATTATTATTATTATTGTTATTATTATTGTTGTTGTTGTTGTTGTTGTTGTTATTGTTATTGTTGTTGTATTATTGTTATTTATAATTTGTACAAATAACCTCCCTGTGGTTCGACCCCAGTCTTGCTGGGTTATTTATTACTTCGACACTCCTGCACTTGGGAGAAGACATCAATCTTTTAGTCGTGTCATATGCAAACGCTTGGTTTTGTAGAAAAATTATGTCCTGCCCATAAAAATTCATATTAAGTTTTAGGTTTTAAGAGATAATAATTACAGTAAATTATAATTAATTTTTTTGAAAACTATAAGTTAGTTCCTTGTTATTAAATTAAATGAAATTTATCAGGTTGGATCTTAAATGAAAAAAAATATTTGTTATGAGAAGACAAGTGCCAAAAAAATAATTGATATTTAATTATTATTTCACTATGATATAAAGCATAGATACATTGTATATAATTAAAGAGACAAAGATACAAATGTTGGAATAAAAATAAAAAGATCTGAATATATGATTATGATTTTATTTACCATTTCTTAGGTTACCAAAAAAAGATTTGAATAAAAATAAAAAATTTGATGGATCTAATAAAAATAAAAGGCTAAAAAAAAAAAAAAAAACTCATTTGAGGTTGTAACAAAAGTTAGAAGGATCAATAAAAAAAAATTAAATCCAAAACTACTGGAAAGATAAATTTATTTAATATTTTTTCAACTAAATATTTTTTTTCTTTATCCATTTATTCTGTATAAAATACTAATCAAATATAATCTAAAATTGTACTTTTGTCAATAATTGGCTTATATAAATATAAATGAAAATTATTAAGATTTATTTAAAGCAATTAACAAAAACTCAATAACAAAGACTAGAAGGAAAATAATTATCCAGGTTTTAACAAACACATGTGCATATATCCCATCATTAACATTTTTTAGCTTGATATATGTTTGAACTGGACAAATAATTATAGTTTATTCATGTTGTACATATTTTATTTTAAAGGATTGTTTAAATAGTAGTAGTTAAAGAAGTATGCTTATTTCTAAAAATGCTTATTGATGTTGTCCTGTTAATTAGATTAACATGGATGATCGATCATGGATGTATCGTCGTCTTATGGATGGTCGCCTTCGTCTTGAATACATTACCAGTGTTAGAAGATTTATCAATTTTGCATTTTCAATTGATAAAAATATATCTGGGGGAAAAATTAGATGTGTTTGTAAACATCTATTGACAAAAGGTTTTATACCTTGTTATGAAAATTGGACAGTACATGGGGAGCCTTATGTTACAGAACCAATATTGGCTGGACCTTCATCAATTGGAATGAGTCATGTTATGAATGATGTTTATCTAGAGAATCCATATAGAAATCTAGTTATAGATGCAATGGGGGTTGGTGATGCATTCTATAATGATAACGTGTCTAGTCCTATGGTAGCAGGGGAAATTCCAAATCCGGAGGCAACTAAATTTTTTAATCTTTTGAAAGCTGCGGAGGAGCCGTTGTGGGATGGGTGTACCAAGCAATCCAAATTATCTGCTTGTGTACAATTGCTTAATATGAAGTCAACATTTAATTTGACTCAGAATGCCTTCAACAATTTTATTGATTTTACAAAAAGTTGCATGCCTAATGATGAAAATTTGGTATCAAATTTTTATGATGCCAAGAAATTTATGCGACCACTTGGACTTGGGTATGAGAAATTTGATGTGTGTCCTACTTATTGTATGTTGTACTATGGGGCTGATGCAATGAAAACAAATTGTGATTTTTGTGGAAGTTCACGATACAAACCTAGAAATCCAACTAGTAAAGGTTCCAATAAGGCAGAGAAGCAACTTCGATACTTTCCCTTAACACCAAGGCTTCAAAGACTGTTCATGTCTCCATATCATGCCAAAGATATGACATGACATCATTTTCACAAGTCAGATAATGGGGTTATGGTGCACCCATCTGATGGGGAGGCATGGAAGGAGTTTAATCGTGTTCACTTCAGCTTTGCATCAGATCCGAGAAATATTCGATTAGGGTTGTGCACTGATGGGTTTTGTCCATTTGACACGTCTTCAAATACATACTCTTGTTAGCCAGTAATTGTGACTGTTTATAATTTGCCTCCATGGAAGTGCATGACTAGACCATTCATGTTTTTGACAATGCTGATTCCTGGGCCAAAGAATCCGGGTAAAAAGCTTGATGTTTTTCTAAGACCTTTGATTGATGAGTTAAAGAATTTATGGTCTGTTGGTGTTGAAACATATGATGTCTACAGAAAAGAAAATTTTCAATTAAGGGCAGCTTTGATGTGGACCATTAGTGACTTTCCAGCATATGGCATGTTATCGGGGTGGAGTACTCATGGAAATCTGTCTTGTCTTTATTGTATGGAGCATAGCAAGGCTTTTAGATTAAAACATGGATGGAAAACTACAATTTTTTTATTGTAATCGACGATTCCTACCCATGAACCACCCATATAGACATCAATCAGATAAGTTTTTGAAAGGAGTAATTGAAAGGCTCCCTCCTATACCTCGTCCATCTGGTTTGGAAATGTTAAATGAAGTGTCCAAGTATACTGAGGGACATATTGGAGGTTCATCATATAATGTTAAAATTCCAGGATTTGGTGTTAAACACAATTGGGTGAAAAAGAGTATTTTTTGGGAGCTTCCATATTGGCATATAAATTTGATTCGTCATAATCTTGATGTCATGTATATTGAGAAAAATGTCTTTGACAATATTTTTTATACAGTAATGGATTGTCCTTATAGAAGCAAGGACAATTTAAAGGCTAGGTTGGATATTCAATTGTATTGTCATAAGCCAAATTTACATTTGCAACAAGATATGAGTGGTCGGGTTTACAAACCTAAAAGCACTTATTGTCTACACAAGAAACAACAACAAGAAGTGTTGTCATGGATGAAGGAGTTATCATTTCTTGGTGGTTATGCTTCAAGCATTTCACGATGTGTGAAAGAGGCACAATGTAAGGTTTCGGGGATGAAGAGCCATGATTGTCATGTCTTCATTCAAAGACTTCTTCCAACCACTTTCCGACCTTACTTACCTAGGCCATTGTGGGAGGCATTAACTGAACTATCCGTATTTTTTCAAGATATTTGTTCAACAAATTTAAATGCCCAGCACATGGAGTTAATGTAGATGAATATAATTGAAATAATTTGCAAACTTGAAAGGATTTGCCCTCCATCCTTCTTTGACTCCATGGAACACTTGATGATACATCTACCTTACGAGGCAAAAGTTGGTGGACCAGTTCAATATCAATGGATGTATCCATTTGAACGGTATGTTTCATACTATGTTCATTTTATTCATTTTTTTTAATAAACTAATTGAAAAAAATGATATAGGTATATGTTTTATTTGAAGAAGAAAGTTACCAATAAAGCTAAAGTTGAGGGTTCCATATGTGAGGCGTACTTGATTGATGAAATTACCAATTTTGCATCTCATTATTTTGGTGATGACGTGCAAACAATTTAGAATCGAGTTCCACGGAATGATGATGGTGGCCTTAAAAGTGTAGATGGATGTCTCTCTATTTTTTCCTATCCAGGAAAAAAATTATCCAAAAGATTTTATAGAAGGCAGTTGTCACATGCTGAAATGCAAATTGCGCACAACTATGTGATATTCAATTGTCAAGAACTGAAGCCTTATTTAGAGTAAGTATGAAATATTATTTTTTACTAAATTTATAATAATTTATTATTAACTTTAACATTTTTTAAATTTTAGGCAATGCCGTCAAGAGCTAAAGTCACAACAACCATATGCGAGTGATGGTGAAATTCAAAAATTATGCGAAGTGATCTTTCCAAATTGGTTAAAAAATAATGTAAGTTTTTTAATAAAATTAATTTATATTTTATGTCAATTAGTTACTTTAAAAATATTATTAATCTCTTTTAAATTATTATTTCTTATGGAGTTAACTATTATGCTAGGTGGAATACCAATCTAATGGTATTATGTGAATGGTTTTAAATTTCATACTCAACGTTATGGTCGTTTTAAAAAGACAATGAATAGTGGAGTTTGTGTGAAAGGAAGTTGCTATGATGATAATGAACGTGATTATTATGGAATGCTTAAAGAAGTTGTTCGGCTAAAATACTTAGGGAGTAAGTGCAAGTTATTCATGTTTAAGTGTAATTGGTATGATACAAGATGAGGAATTAGAGTGCATCCTTCAAATGGTTTGGTTGAAATCAAGCATACATCTCGACTACAAGGAAATGAAGATTTTGTGCTAGCACAACAATGTCAACAAGTCTACTATACATATCCACCTGGTAATAAATCATCTGAATGGTGGACGGTTATTAAGACAATTGCTAGAAGTCGTTATAATGTTGACATGGGTGAATTTATTAAAGATGCCAACAATGTAACATCATTTGATGTTGATCAATTAGATGAGATTTCTCAACCATGTTGTGTCCTTCCTACTCAAACACTTGTTGATCCAAATATACTTGTTGAATCATCTTATTATGAAGAAATTGGGCAACATGAATTGCTTCAACTTGACATAAATTGGGGAAACAAAGATGATGAAGAAGAAGATGATGATGGTGACGTTGATGGTGATGGTGATGGTGACGATGATGGTGATGGTGATGGTGATGGTGATGGTGACGGTGATGGTGATGGTGATGGTGATGGTGATGGTGACGGTGACGGTGACGGTGAAGAAGAAGATGATGATGATGAGGATGAGGATGATTGTTATGGTGGTGATGGTTAGGAGTGATGATAATAATAAGTAGCGCAATTTAATTATATTTTGTAGTACATGTAATGAATTATCTTTAATATATGTATGGATAATTTCATATTATTTGACAATATTTACTTTTTCAATGTTTTTTATTTATTATTTTATCATAGTGTGTTATGTATCACATTACATATATCATTTTCATTGACCTTTGAAAAAATTTCTAACCTTTCAAGTATCAATATTTAAATTGTGATTCTGATGATATATTTTATTTTGTGATTTGTTTTCTTGCTTATAGATGTTGAAGAATGAATGAAAAGGTTTTTCCTACTTAGTGTTTGATTTATAAGAACAAACATTAAGGTAAGTATACTCATAAATTTTGATTTCTGTTTAATTAATTATTTAGATTTTTATTATTATTATTATTTGTGTTAATTGGCTTTTGATAATTTAAACTTCATGGCTGATTTTTATCATTGCAAGGAATGCTTAATGAAAATATTGTGAATCTTTTGTTCCTCATAGTTTAATTATAAGCTAATTTATTGTTATGTGTATATATTCATATCATAATGTATATATTTTTTCTGGTTTTTAGCATGCCTCGACGAGGATCTATATTAGATTCTAGGAGTGACAGGTCCACATCAAGGAGTGACAGGTCCACTTCATCCAAATCATTTCAAACTACATCAAGGCATAATAACAAAGGATCCACATTTCATCAACTTGTGTATCAGAATGCAAATGAGTATTATATACCTACTTTGGGGAGTACACATCCTCCTTAACGTGATTATGGGAGGGTTGATGCATATCAATATTGTGAGGGCTTTCGTTTCCAAGATTTGCTTCAAACTCAAGGAGGTTTCTCTCGAGATAACCAATTTGTTTATGGAGGATATAATTTGTATAGGAGTTATGAGAGAGTTAATGGTGATGATGATGATGTGAACGTTAGAGATGAAGACGAGGGAGACGATAGTAATGAGAGAGGTGTATGTGATGAGGATCAAGATGGTGTTCCATCATATCATGGTTCAACATGTTCTCCACACAATTATGATCAAAGTGTTAAAAGGAAGGGTTTTGACATGCCAATAGATCCAATAACAAGAAAAAAAGAGCTTTGTTTGTATGGAACAATAGAGTAAGTTCAAACTTTTAAAAACAAACTTATTAAAGTTATATTTTCAGGTATGAAAAAAATTACTTTTTATTGTGTAATTATTTGGTAGAAAAAATATTCTTTTCCTGAGGAAGATGAGTCGATTGTTCGTAATATTTGGAAAGATAAGGCAAGGATAGCTTTGAATCAACAATTAACACGAGCTCGTAAGAAAGCCATGTCAAAAGAAAACACTACAAATATTGTAGATTGCCTTGATAAAGGTCCTGCCTGGATAAATAATGATGACTGGAATCAAATGATCAAAGATGTTTGGTCCACCCCTGAATTTCAAAGGAGGTCTAAATCTGCTAGGAGGAATCGATTAACCAAAACAGATGGTAAAATAAGCACTCATTCTGGAGGAACAATGTCATTTGCATCATATCGAGCTAACATGGTAAGAATTTTTTTTTTAATGCTTAAGATAATAAATTATAATTTGTATTTTTATCTTTTATAATATTTATTAATCTTGAAAGCAAGAGGAAGCTGGTGGAAAAGAACCTCCATGGGATGATGTCTTTTCAGCTTTGCATCAAAGTACTAAGCAGTCTGGTGGCTTCGTCGACAACAAGTCCAAAAAAGTGGTTGTATGTATTTTTATTTGATTATTTCTTAATATAACTTAATTATCATTTAACATTCAAATGAATTTATT
>NW_011500977.1:27657-38805 GCF_000495115.2 Populus euphratica | reverse complement strand
TATTACTATTGTTGTTGTTGTTATTGTTGTTGTTATTGTTGCTATTATTGTTGCTTATAATTTTTGTCTATAATTTGTACAATTAACCTCCTTGTGGTTCGACCCCGGTCTTGCCGGGTTATTTATTACTTCGACACTCCTGCACTTGGGAGAAGACATCAATCTTTTAGTCGTGTCAGCTAGCCGCCTTGCCCAAGCATTACAGGACATTGTCAGCCCCATGCAAAATGCTTTCTTGGGTGGCCGATATATGAGTGACAATATCAATCTGGTCCAGGAACTTCTTCGCCAGTATGGTAGGAAACGGTCGTCCCCTCGATGCTTGTTGAAAGTGGACTTCAAAAAGGCATTTGATTCTGTTCAATGGGAATTCCTCGAAAGTCTTCTTTGCCACCTGGGTTTCCCTGCTCACTTTGTCATGCTTATAATGCAGTGTATTTCCTCTGCTTCCCATTCTGTGGCAGTAAATGGCGACATCCATGGGTTTTGCTCGGGTCGTAGTGGGGTTCGACAAGGAGATCCCTTATCCCCGTATCTATTTATATGTTGCATGGAATACTTCTCAAGGCTGCTCACTCTTGCTTCTCAGTAGGAGGACTTCCGGTTCCACCCCAAGTGTGTAACTCAAGGAATCACTCATCTCGCCTTCGTAGATGATGTTCTGCTTCTCTCTCGAGGTGACTCATCTTCAATTCTTTGCATTCTTCGTCAGCTCTCTCTGTTTGGCCAGACTTCGGGTTTGGACATTAACCCTCAGAAATCATTAATCTTCTTCGGGGGAATAGGGTCAGAGCAAAAGCAATCCATCCTCTCCATTTCTGGCTTCAGTGAAGGGCAATTTCCTTTCACATACCTCGGGGTTCCACTTAGTCCACACCGGTTGTTAGCAAGTTAGTTCTCCCCTCTCATGCAGGACCTGCAATTGTCAGTCCAAGGATGGATTGGCAAACATCTTTCGTATGCAGGGCGGTTGGAGCTCCTCCGGTCTGTGTTATTCGGGAAAGTCCAATTCTGGCTAAACATTTTCCCTATCCCTGCAATAGTGATGAGAAGTATTGTTAGCATCTGTCGAAACTTTCTATGGACGGGTGATATACATCATAGTTCTTCAGCACTTGTTGCCTGGAAGACAGTATGTAGGCCTAAGATAGAGGGAGGGCTGGGTTTATTTGATCTTTGCGGCCGTAACCGAAGCTTCCTGGGAAAGCAGTTATGGAATATCCATCTTAAAACCGACTCTGTCTGGATTCAATGGATCCACCATTTTTACCTGAGCATTGATACCATTTGGACAGTCCAAGTGCATCATTCCTCCTCTCCACTGTGGAAAGCAATCCTCTCTGTTCGGGACATTATTCTACAACACAGCGGGGGCTCAGAGGTAGGGGGCATATCTTTGATAAACACCTGGTCTTCTTCGGCGAGTCCTTTTCTAGCTTATGCCTATGATTTCTTCAGACCGGAGGGTTCCCTAGTCCCTTGGATTCAGGTCGTCTGGGAGCAGTGGTCCTTGCCTAAACACAATTTCATTCTCTAGTTGGCTGTTCTGGGTAAACTCCAAACTCGAGACAGGTTGTGGTTTATTCCCCCTGATCCCACTTGTGCTTTTTGTTGGTGTCAGGCAGAGTCCCACGCTCATCTATTCTTCACTTGTAGCTAGACTAGTTCCTTATGGGCTATGATCAAAGATTGGCTTCGGATTGGCAGGAGGATGTCAACTCTAAATAGTGCAATTCGGGGGTTGCGATCCAACAGATCCAGCTTAGAGTCTCGGATGTGTAGAGTCTCCTTGGCTATCACGGTGTACCTTATCTGGGAAGAAAGAAATAAACAGGTTTTTGATGCAAAGTCCAGAGGAGTGGATACCATGTTCAGGCGTTTTCAAATCCTGTTCTATATTGTGTTCCATTTCCATGAAAAAGATCCCCTTCTTTTGGCTGTTGGGTGAGTAAGTGGATAGCAGGATTCAGGCCCCCCCTGTGGATAATAGGAGCTTTTGCAACTTATTTGGTGAAATCTGCAACTAATTGTCAGGTTCCTCGGCGTGGTTGATAGTCAGTCCCTTTTGGCCTTTCGATCTCCATTATTTAGTTCTCCCCCTGGTTTGGCTTTGTCTGGAGTAGATTTGGGCGTGCATGGCAAGGGGCTGGTCATGCATGCAATTTCATGTGATGTAGGCTCTAATTGGGCCCGCCCCCAGTTGAATTGGTGCCCTCCGTTCCCATTGAGACTTGTTTTCACGTCCCTGCATGGCTCATGCACTCTTCCTCCGTGTGCCACGTTCCTCAAATAGTGTTGGCGTTTCTTTTGTTACAGGACATGGCTATCTAGTTATGGTTTGCCTAATTAATTAGTTTAGAATTTTTTATTCCTGATGGGCTGCTTCGGTTTTCTTTGATGCTACTGTCTCGCTTGAGTTCTTGTCCTGTTGTTTTGGCATGCATGGTTGCTCTGGCCTTTCACTACCACGTCTCTTCATGGAAGGGATCAAGCCTTGTTGTTGTTTTCCTTGGCTGGACTTTGCTTTGTGACGCTGCATGGTTGGCTACCTTTCCACGTCTTTGCCCGATGTGTCTAATGGCAGAAGGATGCATCTCCTCAGCTGCATGGTTGGCTGCTTTTCCACGTATCTGACCGGTGTGTCTAATGGCAGAAGGCTGCATCCCCTCTGCTGTCTTTGATTGGCTGCATCTCCTTAGCCTCTGCATGGCTATATTGGTGGAAGAGCCTCTACATAGCTGTCTTGGTGTCTTTGCATGGTGGTCTTGGGATTACTATGTTTCTGCATGGTGAGTTTGGGTGTCTTCATCAAGGAGTCAATTCCTACTCTTGGCTGGTTTTTTCGTGGCGTGTTGAAGCTATATTGCTGACATCTGCACTCCTCATTGGTCTGTTTCATTTAACTTCTTTTGTCTGCTTGCGGTTCCTTTGTGTCCTGCATAGGATTGCATGAACTTGCCTGCGTTTCCACATTTGTTTTACCTTTGATCAACTCTTGGTAATTTTGTTTGTCCATTCCTGTTGAGGGGGGGATGTGCATGGTTCCCTGTATTTGCATGGTCTCTGCATGGCCTTTCTTTTAATTTGGCTGGGTGGAAGCTTCTGATTGGCTATGGCTCATTTCTCTGGATGTGATGATGAAAGGGCGCTGCCTCCACGTGCATGTGGCCTTATTTGCTTGGTAATTCAGCTGCTGGCCGGCTTTTTTGAATTTCATCCTATGATTCTTGGCTGATCTTTAGCCATGTGTCTGCATTCTCTTGAGTTCACTATTCCTTGTATATGCATGGTTGAGATGTTGCCACTTGTTTCTTGGTTGTTGCTGGGGTTTGTTCTAGTTGGCTCCTAGTTGAGCTGTCTCTTTCTCTTTCAAGATGGTCCCTACGTCTCTGCATAGATGGGCATGCTTTGCATGGATGGTTAGTAATTGTCTCTATTTGGATGGTAGAACATTCATCATCCCTGGATTTTCTGTATGGCTTTCTATTATGATCATCGGCTTGTCTGCTCTTGGCTTTAGCTTGTGGGCTTCTCCAGTAGCTACAGCTGATTCATCTACGTCAATTTTTGCTTGTGTTAGGCTGGACCCTTATATGCTTTGGTTCCTATCATAGCCATGGTGGGTTTTTCCTCTATTTTCACTGGTTTGCAAGTTTGGTCTTATAGGGAGCCTGTTCCCTTTATCAGACTAGGTCTATCCTTTATTTTGCTGGTCTCCAGCTTGTACTACAAGCTTATCTTGCTTCTTTTGATCTATACAATTCTTACATTTGATCAAAAAAAAAAAAGAAAGAGCTCCCCCAACAGGGCTGGATTTTCTTCAATTAAAACTTCGGGAATTAACAGTTCTTCTTTTGGGTTGGTCGTTGTGTTTTGCATGGTTCAACGTGAGCATGCATGTGCTTCACGTAACTAATCTTAATTAACAGCTTTGCTTTGGTGGGTGGGCGCTCTTGTGTCTGATATTTGTTGGCTCTATCGAAGAGGTGATGAAGGGAGCCTGCTCACTCTTTCAGGTGGCTTTCATTGCTTGGTGGTATAACTCCTGGATGCTCTAATTGACACTTGTCCTTGAACACTTGGCTGAGCCTTGGACATCTGCCTACTGCAAAGTTATCTGAATGCAGTAGTCTGATTTCAACTTCTCATTACTGCTTGGTACTGCAAGTGCATGCACCATCTTTCGGTTTTCATTAATCCTTTAGGCTGGAGCGTCTCTGATTGGCTACCATTCTCTGGCGTGCTACTGCAAGGATTACTATGAGCAGTGATGAGCTGGCATGCATGGTGTTTGGCTAGTGCTGCAGAAAACCGGCCCCTTTTGTTGACATTGGTTCTTTTGTTCTGCGTCTAATAGTTGGACACTTGTTTCTCTTTAATAGTCTTCTCATTAGAGCGTGTTTTATTTGTTTGAACTGTGCATGGCCTTGTATGGCCACCCTATTTTGTGGGAGCATGTTCCCATCCCTGTGTTTCTTTTTCTTTCTTTGTTGTAGGAGTTTGTCCTCCCTTTGCTTGTGCACCTGTGTACAGACTTAGAATTTTGCTGGTCCCAGCATGGTTACTTTTGATCTAAATATATACTTACATTCTGATAAAAAAAGAAAAGAAAAGAAAGAGCTCCCCCTTCAGTAGCTGTGCCTTGAGAGAGAAACAAGAGAGAGAAGCTCTCCTTCCCCCCACAGGAATAGTTTCCTTTGTTCATGGCGCCAGCTGAAAATTTGAATTTTCAGTTACTGTAGCTTCCCCCCCTTCCCTACTTATCTCCTACTCTCCACTTTCTTCATGGCCAAAAACAAGCGCAATCCACCTCGACCCCCTGCAAAAAGTCAACAGTTACATGATAACCCTGTTCTTGCTCTGGCTGCTCCTCCCCTTCCTTCTCCGCCTCCTCCTCTTCTCCCCTCCCCTCTGATTCCCACCCCCTCCTACAGCGGTGGCTGGTGGGTCCAGTCCTGATAAATTTCTAATTCTTGCTGAGGAAGGGTCTGTTCCTCAACCGTTTGTCCTCTCTCCCTCTACCCCTGATCATGTGATTGTAGAGGACTGCTCTGATGAGGATGATTATGATGACATGAAGTTGATTACTCTGCATCTGGAAGAAGTTCCAAGTTTTTTCGCTCCCCTGTTTTGAGGGTTTCACCCTTGAGTGGTACTGGGAAATCAGTAGCTACAGTGGCTACTTCATCAAAGAAGGGACCTTCTCCTGTGCCTACTCCTCATCACAATATATCATCTCTTGCTACGATAGATCATAATCTTCCAACTATAGTCTCCTCACCTATAGTGGCTCCTCATTCAAGCACCTCTCCTTCTACTGCACTTGTTGAGAAATGGAGAGATTTATTTTCCACCAACCGCAACACTATCACAGGTCCTAAATTACCGCATTTCTCATCTTCTTGCAATGATTTACCCTGTGACTTGTCTTCTGATGATTTAGATCATAACTATGATGTATGGCAATTATGTATTGTGGGCTATGTCGCTAGAAAGTCGCCTGGTTTTAAGGCATTGAATAACATTATATCCAGTTCTTGGAAGTGTGAAGCCTCTTTGACTATTCATGAATCTGGCTGGTTAGTCTATAGATTTAACAATGTTGATGATAAACTTGTTCTTGCTAATGGACCTTACTTGATATATGGCCGGCCACTAATTATCAAAGCTATGCCAGAGTACTTTGATTTTGGAACTGATGAGATGGCCTATGTTCCTATATGGGTTAAATTCCCAAATTTGCCGTTGAAATGCTGGTCTCCTAGGTGCCTTTCTAAGATTGCTAGCAAATTAGGCACGCCTATACAAAGTGACCAGCTCACCTTTAGCATGTCGAGAATTTCCTATGCTAGAGTCGTTGTTGAACTGGATTTACTTGCTGATCTCAAATCTTCTATTGCCATTAACTTACCGAATGGAGCCACTCTGAATCAACCGGTGATATATGAGACACTTCCTAGATTTTGCAAGTTGTGTAAAGTCCTTGGACACAACACGGGAACTTGCACCTCCCACCCTGCACCGGAGGTGGCAAGACCTTTGGGCAAGAACAACCATCCCCCTATAGTAGCAAGCAGGGGTCGTAGTGTTTTTGATCGCTTAGGGTCTGTTGTAGAGCCTAACCTTGAGAAACCTAAAGGCCAGATTGGGGAGTCTTCATATAACTATGACCCTATGACCACTGAAGTTGTCGTGGCCAATGATGGATGGGAAATTGTTAAAAGCAAGAAAGCAAGGAAATCTCCTAGCATACCTGTTAGTGCCACAACCGTAGCTGAGCAGGTTTCAACCACCCCCACTAGAGGTAAAGCACCTGCTAACTCATCTTCAGGAGGTATTCATACCTCTGTTTACAACCTCCCCATCATCCATAATGCCAAAGAACCAGTTGAAGTAGTCCCATACAAGAAAGCTTCTAATGTGGTTCCTGTTGGTGTAACCACCATATGTGGTCAGAGAAGGCGTCCATCTAGAGCAGCTGGGAGTGGTAGGGTTCCCCCTCCACCCCTTCCTATGTAATGTTATTATTCAGTTGGAATGTCAGAGGGCTTAACAGTCCTCTGAAACAGTATGAGCTGGTTCGTCTCATGCAAAAACATAAATTTGATGTCTGTGGTCTCCTGGAGACCAAATTGTCTTCTTCCAAGCTTCAGTTTATGCACAGGTTTCGGCTGAAGCACTGGAAACTAGTCTCTAATATGGGCGCTGCTAGCACTACTAGAGTGATTGTGTTATGGAATCCTTCTACTGTTCATGTGGATGTGCTTGATTCTTCTCCCTAGTTTATTCATGTTTCCATTTGATGCTTATCTTCGCATATTATTTTCGCTGCTTCCTTTATTTATGGTTACAATACCATTTCTGGCCGTAGAACTCTGTGGGATGGCCTCAAATCTTGGGCTTCAACTGGTCCCTGGCTTGTGTTGGGAGATTTCAACTCCACTCTTTCTCAGGATGACAAATATAATGGTGAACCGGTCTCTTCCTATGAAGTCTCTGATTTTAGAGCATGCTGCTCAGAGCTTGGGCTTTTAGATCTAAACTACACTGGTTGTCATTATACTTGGTCCAATGGGACTGTTTGGACTAAAATTGATCATGTCCTAGCCAATCCTTTATGGAACAATCTTCAGCTCACTTCTCATGTGTATTTCCAACCTTCAAGAGCTTTCTCTGATCACTCAGGAGCCCATGTTCGCATAGGTGGCAGTTCTCCTCCAGGTCGTCGGCCTTTTAAGTTTTCCAATATGTGGGTTGACCACTCGGACTATGCAGGCCTGATTTCTGATGGATGGCAACTCCAAATCGAAGGCTCTCCCATGTTTATCTTGTGTAGGAAGCTCAAATCTTTAAAACAACCCCTAAAGAGTCTAAACAAGTTGCATTTCAGCCACATCTCAGAGAGAGTTGCTAGAATGGAGGCTGACTTGGAGCAATACCAACACCTCTTGCATGATTTCAGAGATGATATATCTCTCCTGAACCGGGTTAATGCACTTAAGATTAATCTTCTTAATCTTAAATCTGCTGAGAAGGCCTTCTTCTCTCAGAAGCTGAAGTGCACTTTTTTCAAGGACAGTGATAGAGGTACAAGTTTTTTTCATGCTCTAATGAGCCACAGACATAGGAAAAGCTTCATTACTGCTCTTCAGTGTAGCAACGGGGATCTAACTACTACTAATTCCTGCTCTTCAGTGTAGCAATAGGGATTTAACTACTACTATAGATGAAGTTGGTGCTGAATTTCTTCATTTCTATCAGAGTCTTCTTGGCACCTCCTCGACTATATCTCCTATTGATAAGGAAGTTGTTCATAGTGGGCCTTGTCTGGATACTAATCAATCTGATTTTCTTCTTGCTCCTGTCACCAATGAAGCCATCAAGGAAGCTCTCTTCAATGTTGGAAACAATAAAGCTCCTGGCCTTGATGGATTCTCTTCTCTTTTTTTCAAACAGTCATGGGATATTGTGGGAGCTGATTTCTGTGCAGCAGTCAAGGATTTCTTTTCCTCTGGATGGATTCTAAAGCAGATCAATCATTCCATTATTGCTCTAGTTCCAAAATCTGCTAATGTTAATTCTGCAAATGACTTTCGGCCCATTTCATGTTGCAACATGGTTTACAAAGTCATCTCCAAAATTCTTGCAGGACGACTACGATGTGCCCTCCAAGGAAGAGGACCTCCCCCCGATGCCTCATCAAAGTTGACTTCAAGAAAGCATTTGATTCAGTGCAATGGCCTTTTCTTAGAGCTCTCCTCCATCTATTAGGCTTTTCCTAGTGATTTGTTCATCTGGTGATGCTTTGTGTGGAAACCCCCTCCTATTCTGTTGTTGTTAATGGCAACCTTTATGGTTTCTTCCCTGGAAAATGTGGAGTTTGGCAAGGTGACCCTCTCTCTCCCTATCTCTTCCTAATATGTATGGAATACTTCTCCCGTATGCTGGGAATGGCCAATCAACAGCAAGTTTTTCACTTTCACCCAAAGTGTGCGCCTCATCATATTTGTCATCTTGCATTTGCTGATGATGTTCTCTTATTATACCGAGGGGATTGTTCTTCTGTCCAAATTCTAGTTGAGCAGCTTCAAGCTTTTGGCTGAGCTTCAGGACTTCATATTAATGCATCGAAATCCTTTATATATTTTGGTGGTGTTGGCGATAGCTTGAAACAAACTATCCTCCAAGATTCTGGTTTCTCAGAAGGCAGCTTTCCTTTCAAATACCTTGGGGTCCCTCTCAGCCCCCACAGGCTTTTGGCTAGCCAGTTCTATCCCCTCCTGCATCAACTTGAAACTGCTATTCAAAGCTGGATGGGAAAAAACTTATCTTATGCTGGGCGGTTGGAACTAATTGGCTCTGTTTTATATGGAATGGTTCAATTTTGGCTTAGTATCTTTCCCCTGCCTGAGAGTGTTATCAATCAAATTACTTGTATTTGCAGGAACTTTCTCTGTACTGGTAATACAGTTAGGAATGCATCTGCATTGGTTGCTTGGAAAAACATCTGCCTACCAAAAGCTGAAGGAGGTCTTGGTCTATTTGACATTAAAGCAAGGAACAATTGCTTTCTTGTGAAGTAGTTATGGAATATTCATCTGAAAGCTGACTCTATTTGGATTCGTTGGGTGCACCATTTTTATTTGCAAGACACTAACATCTGGACAGTTCCCTTGCAACAAACCTCCTCCCCCTTATGGAAATCTTTCATTAAACTTCGCGACCATCTCCTTGATGACTGTGGAGGGCAACCAGCAGTTATCTCCATGTTGCAAAGTTGGGCTAATTCTACAAAGCTTTTTTCAGCTAATGCTTATGAATACTTGAGAACCAAAGGAACCCCAATCTCTTGGGTGAATGTGGTTTGGGAGTCCTGGTGTCTTCCATGACATAGTTTTATCCTATGGCTGCGATTGGCTGCATCTCCTTAGCCTCTACATGGCCATATTGGTGGAAGAGCCTCTGCATAGATGCCTTAGTGTCGAGCCTCTGCATAGATGCCTTGGTGTCTTCGCATGGTGGAGTTGGGATTGCTCTATTTCTGCATGGGTTTTGTTGTGTGACGCTGCATGAATGATCTATTGTCTATGGTTGGCTGCATCTCCTCAGCTGCATGAAATGATATACTGTCTTATGGTTGGCTGCAATTCCCTAGCCTCTGCATGGATAATTTGGTGTCTTTGCATGGAACAGTATCTCCTTCTCCTCTGCATGGTATTCCCACGTCCCTGCATGGGGTAATAGGTGCTATTGGCTATTGGTTGCATGGAGTAGTGATGTCATTTAGTTGTGCTGGCGGGATGGTTTGGCCTCTATAATTTCTCTCTGTTGAGGGCCAGACATGCTTGGCGGTTCTGCATGGGTGAGCAGCTGTCCACCATTTATTGGCTGATTGTTTCAATCTTCTCGGCTGTAATTGGGATGGACCTCCTCTCTGCATGGTTGACAATAGATTGTGCCTTTTGCATTAATGACTAGCGTTATATCTAACATAGTTGAGCTGTGTCTGCAGGGCTGAGTAGGGCATTTATTATGGATGGGGGGCAGATTGGCTATTCTCTTCATCGGTATGCTAAAACAATTTCTCTGCATGAACTTGTACGTGTTGGACGTGTATGCTTCCTCATTTCTGCATGGGTGGAGCAGCTGCTCGTTGGCTGTTAGTGCTTTAATATGCTTAACTTGGTTCATTTAATTTGGATGGGTGGAAGCTTCTGATTACTTTTGCTTCATTCTATGAACGTGATGATGAAAGGTGTCTGCATGCCTATACATGTGGCCTACATTTTTTTGCTTGGTGATTCAGCTTCTGTTTGCTTATGCTGACACTGATCCTGACTTTGTGGCTCATCGTTAGCCATCTGTCTCTATATACTCCCATGTTCTCTGTTACCCCCTGTTCTTGGCAGCTAGAGTACTAATATGTTCTAGCTGGAGCCTAGCCGGGCTATCTCTATCTTGGTAAGGACGACTTTCTACATCTCTGAATTGATAGGCATTCTTTGTATGGATGGCTACTATTTGTCTCTTCATGGATGGCTGAAAATTCCCTCCATTATAGATGATGGTGTTCCTTTTTATGGTGAAGTGGATTGTCCCTTCTGTTTAAAGGGGTCTGTTCCCTTTATTTTTTTTAGTTATTCAAGGGCGTTTGTTCCTTTTACTTTATATTTTGTAAGCTTGTCTTACTATGGTTTGTTTAAGGGAGTCTGTTCCTTTTTTTTTTTTTTGGTCTGGATATGTATATCTTATTGTACTGCTAGTTTTCAGCCTGTTCTGCAAGCTTGCCTTGCTCTTTTTAATCTATATAATTCTTACATTTGATAAAAAAAAAAGAGCTCCCCTTGCTGATTGATCTTCCTTGTTCCATTCCTCATCTTCTTTCCGTTCCCTGCCTCCCTTTACTAATTTCTCTTCATCCTGGTTTCCCCCCACTTTTTCTCTTTTCCCGCCTGTCCTTTTCTTGTTTTCAAATGGCTAAGAACAAGCGCAAGGCTACTTCTACTGTAGCTCGTAGACAAGACGCATCATGACACGACTAAAAGATTGATATCTTTTCCCAAGTGCAAGAGTGTCGAAGTAATAAATAACTCGGCAAGACCGGGGTCGAACCACAGGGAGGTTAATTGTACAAATTATAAACAACAA